>NC_054405.1:23503015-23805260 GCF_017976425.1 Toxotes jaculatrix | reverse complement strand
TGTAATTAGAGCTGTGCTGCTGAATCTGGTCAAATACAATGAGAGACTGCCAATGTATAACCTACAAATCAGCATAATGTAACATTAATTAGACTCACTGTGATTACAATAAAAGTCAAGAAAGCAGGCGTTGCCAGGGAGTACAGTGAAATTAGAGTCACAGACCTGAGACTTTTTGAATAGGGATCTGTCCGCATTAAGTTAGCTTCAGTCTGTGAATGATGTGCCAAATAATGTTAGAGCTATCTTGTCTCGGTGAATTGCATGCATCAGCGTTGTCCTTGTACTCCGTGGGGCAAAGCCATTGGCAGATCTGTCAAAATGATGGTATAAAATGGAGGTAAATTGAGTGTAATGCAAGACATTCTCATTTTTATGGCTGTAACATATATTTTCTTTCATTCAGATCAGTTACAGTCGTTTCCTCTTTTTTTTTTTTGGTCCATGAATGTGTGACTTATTCCAGAAGTGTGGCCTGTTCATTTAAGGAGATGTCATCATGTTAGATTAAAATGTCTATAATGCTCCATAAAAAAGATAAGATGAAGCTTTATTGATCGCCATGGGGAAATTAGATCGTTGCATCAGCAAACGTAAAGGGCTTTAGCAGTGGAATAAAGTGGAATTCAAGGATAAAAATAAGAATTTGAAACAAGGAACAAAACAGTAAAACAAATTAATTTACTATAATGGTTTAATTATACAGATAACATACATGTAAAGGGGAGAACTTGAAGGCAATACACAGTCTACAAAAACCCTATACAGATTCATTTACTCATTTACAAAAAAAAATCGGATTAATAAAACAGCCAAATGATAGAAATCAAATCTGAAAAGCTAATGAGAACAGATTAATTCATTAGTTCATACAGTAAATCCCTTTATGCAATCCTTCTGTATAGGAAATCATTTTGTAACAGCTGCTGTATAATACTACGAGGCTCAGTTTACCTCACACAGAGTATCCCCTATGGGAAACCCTGTTGTCTAGAGCCCTATAGATTGCGTCAGCCTCAGATCGTATTGAGGCACAGATCATGCTGCCACGAGGCATTTGCATCCTTTCATCAATACCCTACAAATGCAAGCAGTGGCTGCGCCTACAAGGCTCCATTTGGCTGCAGAGAAACATAAGGCAGGGGCCATGTTGAAAGCCACGGCGAGCTGAGTCCACACCAACTACACATACTAAACATGTGCAACTTCATAGGTCAGCTGGAGTGTGTGATTATAGTTACAGGACAACCCCCCTCTCTCCTGGCCTCTTATGTTCCTCTCAGCTTTACACACAGAGGTTCAGCTTCCTGATGCCTGTTGAGGTTGCTGGTGAATCTCGTGGCAGATAAATCTGAATTTAAAAGCTTCTCTGTTGACCCGTTCAGCCTCCAGATGTATTCAGAAAATGGTGCAAGTGTCAAGATAAGCAGGCTTTCAGCGGAGACTACCACCAGCGATGAAGAGAAACTGAAATCACAGAAAAGCAAAACAAGAAAACAAGCAAATCATGAAACAAGGCTTTAAACTACACCGTGATTGTAACCTGATACTAAAAACAAAAGGATTCGCATTAGAAATCTGAAAGCATTTTTCTCAGCGTATTCCTCTGCTCATTTTTGTACAATGTGAAAATCAGTGTTCAAACAGCTAATCAACCGTAGTAAATTCTGCATTAATTTTTATGAAAATTAAATTACTGAGATGAGGTCACAGTCCGGATTTCTCCACTCTGCTCTCAATACACAACTTAACACACAACCATAATTTGACAATGACAAATATGATGCTCACTGTGATGGATTATGCAACCTCAGGAATCTGCTAAGAGATTGTCATAAAATGAAAATGAAATGAATGGAAACCAACGGCTCCTGGAACAGAAGGAAGTTTACATCCGCAAATTCTAAACTGTAAAGCATGTGTTTGAAAATGGTAAGCTGAGGTACACATGGTTTGTGGTTAAGGAGCTAAAACCTGCAACAGCATTTGTTTGGTCTTAAAATGGCAGTATGAACAGTATAACAAGATTTAAATCTGAAAGTGATGTGCTCATGCAAAAAGGATTGTAAAAAAGTTTTACGAGAAGCTGGAGCGTAGATTGAGAGGGAGGAAATTGGCATTTATTTATACCAAAGTGCCTTGTATTATTAGTTTTTAAACCTAACAGTGCTTGTATGCACGTCATCAGCTGACAATGGCTTTAGCCTTGCTCCATACATGTTAGCTCTCATGATCAAAACAAGGACGCAGGAAGAAAAAGAAAGAAAGAAAGAAAACGTGTGGGTGGGGATGTTTTTTACCTCTTCAGATGTATCGTCTTGTACCGTGCAGTACTCCCTTTCAAAGCTCACTGTTTGATTAACTGGTTGGCAAGTATTTAATGTCGGACAGTAGTGTTGGTATCTGGTGTCTAGTCAGCTCATGAGGAAGAGTGACATAACTAAGTGACTGATTCACAGCAGGTCTTTAATCAGAGGATCACGGCATTATATCTTGGCTGAGCTGTTGCCTCCAAACAGCCTCCACTGGACCAGGCGACTGATAATATAAATTATGGATGATTTTATGGGTGCATATAAAGGATCAATGATGAAATGTTCTATTTCCCACTGATGGTGTCACACCAGTTATATATTCTTCCTTTTTAATCTGCAAATTATGCCTCATTAAAGCTGTGCTATGAATTTAATGTGGAAATACTCCACTCTTATCAGGCTAAAATTACAAAGTGAGACTTTAACAGAGAAAACACTCCATCTCCATTAACTGGGACCCTGTAGATTCACCAAATTACATCCTTGTTCCAGACATTTCTTGTCCACAGGAAGGGATTGATTGAAAATTGAGAGCGAATTTCAAACTAAACCCCACACAGAGAGCGTTTCATCCGAGGGAAGTTAGACTCCAGTTTCAGATAATTCGCCCTTCACTTCTTTTTGTCCAGTTCAGTGTAAAATCCCTCAAGGAACAAGTTTGCAAACAAAAATACACATAGACAATTAATTTAAACAATCAAACAATTAAAATGCAAAAATTAGAAAGGGTTGAAATATACATGGATTAATAACAGTGGTCAGTCATAGGTCTCTTCTAAATTGCTGTTAATTTCATGAGTATTTTCCAAAGCCGGGTTTCCTGTGACATCCTGGGATTATTGGTAGAAATGCATACATCACATTATATCAACAGACTGTACATATACATACATAAGGTCACCTGTGTGAACAGCAGCCATTAGAAAGCAAAAGATTAAAAGCCAGTAAGTTGGAAAGGTCAAGCAATATCTGATAGGAGTCGATAGGGATAGAATATTAATACACAATTTCCATAAGATCAAATACAGGTTGTTTCAAGGATAGATAGATAGATTGGGTCATGGGCCCTGCACTTGTCCTCTGCAACACTCTGCGTCACACATTAAAAAAAAAACAAAAGAAAAAAAACATTCAGTTTTTTCAAACAATGTTGATAAATCCCTGAAATGCTCAGTGACAGATTCACAGTTTGACTTACAGGATTGTGGAGGATTGGCCTACGCCCACACCTCCCTCAGTTGCGTTGTTAGATCAGTACAAAGAGAATAAATTGAAATTAATTAATTAGCGCGTAATTATGCTGTTGGAACAGTAAACTGTACATTTTTGCCAACTGACATCCTGACACGATTTCCCTGATCTACATATGTGCATTTGAAGATGTTTGTAGGGAGAAAATAGGAAAACATTAGCTTTAAAACGGTTTGTGGCCAGTAGCAGGGATTATCTGTCAAACGGTCTCTCTGGGTCTTTTCCCGTTCTGTCTCTTGTGCTTTCTCTCAGCTTCTTTTCTGTGTCTCTCTGCTTTCCATAACCTGCTCCCTCTCTCGTGTCCTCTTGTCTCTCTGTCTTCAACATTCCATTTTTCTGTTCGTTTCTCTCTGTCCCCTGCTCGTTGTTCTCTCTCTTCCTCTGTATTCACTGCCTGTCCTTTTCTCTGTGACTCCTCTCTTGTCTCTCCTGCCAAAGTGTATAAAAATAATTTAGTACACCTCATATACACCTTCTTCTTTCATCTTTGTGTATTTAAATTATAGAAATGTGGCTCAAACAGTATATAAATGGATGCAAAATGTCTTTATGCAGTAATATATTCATATGATACTATAATTATACCTTGTTTGTGTTGTTGTTAAATTGAGCCAGTACTGTTGGCTCTGCTGTAATTACCAAAAAACATATACCTCTGGGGTGATTAGGCCTACATTGTTTGAATGTGATCAGTCAGTTTTAGTTTGTGCTGAGCAGCAAAGGGACGTAATGCTCATCCTGTCCTGGGCTCAGTGGGCAGTCCCTGCTCTTCCTCTCTCATCTCCATCACCGTCTCTCTTTCTCTGTCTCCTCATCTTATCTCGTATCTCTCCTCTTCTCAAAGCTGAGCTTTGATTGATGCAGTCGTCTCATTTTCGTCTGTGTCAGTGAAGAAAGTAAACACAGTTTCAATTGATATGTGTATGTAAATTTATACAAACGTTATACAAACTGAACTGAAAAAAAAAGCTTGTTGCCCCAAATCACATTTGACTGGACACATTTATGTGTGAGCCCACAAGTTCAAAATGAGTTATCAAAAATATCCGTACTTTCTTACTGAAAATTTTCTGATAACCATCACTTTTCAGCACAGAGGCTGAATAATTAACTGACTAATCCCACTGTTTCTTTAAAGGAGGACAGGATATTAATCCTCTCATGAATTGGAACAGTTATTTAGCAGCTGTTGAAAAGTTCACCAACCTGCAGAGTCTGTTGCGTCGTTTAAAGGCAGCCGTGGACCTCAGACTCAGCTATCCTTCGTGTCTGTGCCTCTGCTTCATTGAGATGTCATTTTCACATGATGTGATTACTGACATGCTCATTCACGTCTTAGATGGGTTAAATCTGACTGAAGTGTGTTGAACGTGTCTGTGCGCCTCAGGGGACACATAATGTAGTAGAATGTATAGAAACTAGCCTGTAGAACGACTGATTTACTCCACTTTACTCTAAATCACCAAAGTGATTTGATATCATGCAAACACATGGACTGGGCAAACCTTCCCCAGTGAGACTGAAACTTGAATGTAATTACCCCGTGTAGGATGAAATGTAAAGGCGCACACAGTGACCATGTTTGAGATAATTCAGCTGCGGTTCAGTGGTGAAGGTAATCCAGGTTTGACTGGGATGGAAATAGACATTCCTCAGAGAGGGGCAAAAATAGGACTAACTCCACCAGTGTTTCATGTGCTAATACATCCTTCATCCTCGGGCTAACATATCTTTTCATCTGCACTTTGTGTTGCATTCATAGCTAATTGAATGATAATGCAAACCATTTTGGATTCTGGGTCTTTGCTTGCACACACGTCTCAGCAAAAGTCGAATTCCAAAGTTAAAAGTTGACAACAGAAAAGTGAAATAACAGTGTTTGCTAAGTGTGTTCTCAAACAGTATTATAGACTGCAGAGCTTCGCTATGTATTATGTTGAGTGAATAGAACTGAGGTATTATTTCACCATTTCAAATGTAATAGCAGTATCCTCAAAGCTGAGTAAGAGAAGGGAGGGAATGAAGGGTAGGATAAAGATCGATAGGGAAACCCTTGGCGCTGGAACATTAGTAATGCTGCAAAGATGCTCCGTCTCTCTCTCTAAACCCTCTCAGCAATTTTTCCTGACCTTTTACTTGAAGAGACGTTTATGCACTTCTCTTTCTCAAGATCAAATGTCTGCCCTCCTCATAACATCCTCTCTATATATTTCCCCTTGACTTGGCAGCCAGCATTTATATTTGACAGCTTTTGTATGGGTAGCGATACGTACGGTTAAGTGTCTTAACAAGGCTTTTTAGCTTTAGTCTGCTGAATGCTTGTGAGATTTTGAGGAGCACAACAGATACTTCCAGATCCTTCTAAATTTGAATGCCTGGAATATGCGGCATATCTGGTTGAAACGAAGAAGATGGTTGTGTTTAAGTGGATTATTTGTGTGGAAAGTGTGTCTGTCGCACCACTATAGCTCACATTATCCCAGGAATATTTGATCGCCAGGCTCTTTTTCCACATATTTTGCTCCAAAGACTTTTGCCCTGCCAGTAGAAGGACCCAAAGCTGTGTTCAGACCCAGTGATTATAGTTTGAGTTCAGAGTTTTAATGTCCTACTTTTTATGAGAGTGTTGACAGGCTTGTTTCTGATGTATTTCAAGGTTAATCTACTTCTAAAACTCCAGTATATGGATTGATGATCAAATTCTCCGCTGGGATGAATCAGCGGTATTGTGGTTGGAATCATTAGCTCTTCACTTATCTAAAGTGTCTGTCTTTGCGGGGCTGTTATTTGCATAACAGTAGACGTGGAACTGCACCGCCTCGGCCTCAAAGTGGCCCGATACTTTCATTAATTGACATCAGATAAAGTAATATAATGAATAGAAAGTGCCCTTAGACTATTCCCCCACTCATTCCCCCACCACACACACGTATACACATAGAGCAGATGTTTCACGTAATGGGAGCACAACAGGAAGAGAATTCAATTCTATTTGGCCTGAGGTCTAATAGGACATCAAGTGGAAGAGGAAGGCGATAGGGTTTCACACTGGAAGCCCATCTGTGTCCATGCTCCCCTTCAAACCCACCTACCCACTGATGCTGTTAGTGTGAAAGGAGACAAGAGCACCCTGATGCATCGTAGGCTATAATCACCTTCTCACATGACACCGTGAGGCCCCGGGGGTTGAGGGCAAAGGGGCAAGGATTTGTTTTGTTTGATGGCATTCAATGCATGTATTGCCATGTTACAGTTTCATTGCATTTAAAAGGGATTAAGAGACTCCTGGGTAGTAGTCAGGTGACCTTCAGGCCTGACATGAAAGTGTCGGTGTCATTGTGGCTTCACAGTCCGTAGCGGTTTGCCAGAGGCAGCGAGCCATTTTGCTTTTGGCACAATATACTTAATACACTTGAGCAACGTTCTTTCTTCCAGCAACATCCTCGGTCTACTATCAGCCGCTGATCTGTTACACCACGGGATGAGGGAGTACTTTGTGTTTATGCAAATGTTCTCATTTTATGCAACATGCAATGAAATGATTTACTCTCAGGACACGTTTCTGATAGACTGCTTGATGTAACCAGTGACACAGTGGAAGTAATCAAATCTACAATAACACAATACGTGACGAATCATACTTCTTAGACAAAATGTAGTTATTATCATTATTATTGTTACAAGCAAAGGACAGTCCATTTCTGAACTACAGGATCATGCACATCAGTCATGGTAGAAGGTGGGGAAATCAGTATTTTTCTCTTGAGAGTTGGTGGTCCAAAGTATAATGCCAGAATTTGTTGAGAGCAATATTTACTCTCTTTAAACATTTGAAACTGTTCTAAATAAAAAAAAGTCACAGACACATCTCTATGACCGACATCTCTAAGAAGACTTTTATCTTCTTTCATTAAGTACTTGTTTAATTTTTCTGTATTTTGCCACCTTCTTAGGGTCATTGGTTCACATTACCAAAATGTGAATCCTGTTTCTGCTACACTCCGTTTGAGTTGATCCCACAGCTAGATTATATCGCACATCACTGATGATACAAACTGGAATATTGTGTTGTTTGGAGTCACCATTTTACCTTAAGTTTCCTGATGTGTCCCCATAGCCTCCCTGTGCTGAAGTGAACAGATGCAGCAGAGAGACACAGTCAACAGTGCCAAGGCAGAAGCAAACTGCTTTGAAAACTAAATGACCATTAAAAAACAGTAGCAAGCTGGAAACCATTTTGTTTTGGGCTGTTTGGCCAGCAGCAGGTGCTTGTGGAACACATGGAGACACATTCCTTTAAGTGCCTTGCTCAAGGCCACATGGAGAGTAGTTTTGGGGACGGGGGAGAGAACATCACACATTCACTTTTAAAAGTCCCTGCAGGTCTGGGGATTAAAGGTTTCAACAGAACTCTAGGCTACTGCTGCCTCAAGACACAGCGAGATAGATAGAGCAAAGCGGCGGGTAATTCTCTTCCAATATCTACTTACTTTTTAAGCACGGCAATAAAATCATATAGAGCTTTAAACAGTGGAGGGGGATAAAAACACGCCTCTTTGATATTAACATTGGCAGGCGTACTGGGTGTATATCCTAATATGTGAGGCACATTCTCGAGGCTTCTTTCTTGAGGCTAGAATTGGTGGTCGAGTCTCACAGTGTCATGTGACAGGTAAAATATTGGGTAATGGTGGGAGATTCGAACGGTGGCTCAGCGTTTGAACCCAGGCGAATGAAGCATATGGCATTGTGTGGCAGAGAAGCCCTCAGGGAAGTTTATGGACTGCAGCACGTAATTGTCGCTTGTAATTTTGATCAAGGCAAGAGTAGCTCTTGTTTCCAAACACACACACACACACACACACACACACACACACACACACACACACACACACACACACACACACACACACACACACACACACACACACACACACACACACACACAACAACATGCACACATTCCTGTGAGGTAGAGCTTTTGGTCGATAAAGACCAGACAGCCTCTAAGTAGCTTCTCTCATCATTATAGTTCCTCAGGTCTTCTCTATGGCTACGACTGCTCATTTGTAAGTGCGGGATGTTTCTCCGGCTGTGGCTTCATCTTTTGTTGCCACTACTGTTTGCCATTCAGTTTATGGGGCCCACACACACACACACTCACACACACACATCCATGGATCCCTCTCTCTTTTATTATGGAAATTCCAGGCACATGTGAGTGAAGCAGGGAGGCAGTCCAGATACCCCTCCCCCTCCAGCCGGTATCCCCTCATTCTCATGGATTTCTCATGAGGCTAAAGCAGACGAAAGGGGGGGAGAAAGAGGAGGAGGAGGAGGAGGAAGAGGTGGGAAAGAAGGAGGAGGAGGAGGAGAAGGGAAAAAGAGCTAGGCTAATTCATCAATAATCTTTACCTAATCCCTCCCTCTCCCCTTCTCCCTCTCACTTACTCTTACTCGTACTCTCTCTGCCCGTAGGCATTCAAGCAATACATCCATCCCCCGCCCCACCTCACACACAGACAGACACACACACTCAGCTCTTATACTCACACTTGCATGCGCACACACATAAGAGTCTGCCTGAACACGTCCAGAGGGAGAGGATGAATCGAGCTGGAGAGTGTTATTTCTTTCACCTCCATATGTGTGTTGGTGTGTGTGGTGTAAGTCGAGTCCTCTGAGGGTTGTGTGTCTTTGCTCTGACCGGGAGCTAAAATGGTGATTATAGACTAGAGACTAGGTGTGGCAAGATGGGGCGGCGTCAAAGGCTTTGTCTGTAGTTCCCGTACAGCCCACCAACCGGGAGGAGGCTCTGCCTGTCTATCAGAGTCTGTCCTGGAGCCATGCACAGTCTGGGATTGAAAGAGCCGCTGCGTGGGGCTGAACCACTCTCAAACCAGGACCTAAACCACAGGGAATTAGACAAGCACAAGTTCAAGAAACCCGGTGGAACCTTTGTAGCCAGCAGCAAGAACATGACCAAGTGAAGAACTGCCGGAGCATATTGTTGTTTTCTTTTTTTCACCCTCATTTATTCTTCTTTTGCAACACATGACAAAGATTTTCTACAGAGAAACCCAGAAAGAAGACAAACTTCTGTGAAGCGCCTGCTGAGTAACACAACCTATTGAAGAGGCTTTGCTTTGGGGGAATTCAAAAAAGATCCTCTTGATTTTTTTTTTTTTTTTTTCACATTTAAAGGATGAAATTTCAATGACAAAACCATTTGGAATATGGGAGTTTTAATATATGATTTGGACCATGGGGACAGGCAACTATGTTTTTGTGCTCAGCTCTGGGTAATTTTGATAAGTATGTCACATTTATTCTGTTTGTTCTCTGATGATTCTGCCCTGCTTTGATTTCACTGTAGTAGCTGTAGGTGTTGAGCTATGGTGACTTGTTTTCCTCAACAAGTGTAGTATGTTGCATACACTGTTCAAAAAATACAAAGACAAGCTCCTTATTTTATTCTGCGACTTAAAGTTACCCTTATTCCACTTTGTGAGTTTGTCTCTGTCAGTTTTTTTGAGGAGTCTTGTGTGTTTCAGTTCAAGTTGGTTGAAAAGCTCTGATTGAATGTCTTGTTGCCTCCCGGAGCAAGATCACTGACCGTGTACCTTGTTAATGTGAACAGCATGTTTCACTGGATAGCCTCTGCTCTGGATGCTTGACATGTATTGGCCAGTTATCATCTGATTAGTGTGTGTTGACCTTTTCCCCTCTCCCCTCTACGGCTGACTGGGTAGAGCAGACCTCTGTGACTTCCTGCTTATACCTCGTTCATTGTTTGTTTTCATTGACCCCCTCCTCTTTGCATTTCTTTTTGTTTCCCACAAGCTGTAACTTATTTTCTTTCAGTTACAGTTGAAATCAGTGATAAAAGTCAAAGAAGAAATTGTATTTTAAAAAAAAAACAAAAAAAAACTTTTCTCTTCTCCTTTCTCTCTTCACAGCTCTTGCAGGTAAAATCTTCCCAACCAGCTCAGATGCCCTCCTCAGTTCCTCAGCAATGACAGCCAGTCCTTCACCACCCAATGTGTACCTTCCCGCCAACTTTAAAATGTCCAATGCACAACTGGCTTTCTTTCTGCGAGAGGCTCAGATCACAGGACAAACCGTTGGCGGCAGCAGTAAGGGCAGCAGTAGCCCCAGCACCGGACACCCACTGCAGCGATCTGAGAGTTTTGTTGTTTTCCAGACAAAAGACCTCCCTGCCATCAACATAAGCTTTGGGCCTTTTGCCCGAGACCAGGCTCTGTCCAAGGAGTTGCTCCAGCCAACTAGTCCACTGGATATCCCCGGCCAGCTGACAGTCAACTGGAAGGTGCGGGCCTTCATTGTCCAGGCCCGGGTCTTCTCAAACAACCCCACAGTCCAGGTGTTTTTCTACATCGCTGGCCGCGACTGGGATGACTTCAAGGCTCAGGACAAGCTGCCCTGCGTCCGTCTGCATGCCTTCCGGGATGTCCGTGAAATCAAAACCTCCTGCCGCATGAAAGGCAACCTGGCGCAGTGCTTGGCCCAGCTGGATCTACCTCCGTCCTGGTTTAACACCAACGTGGCCCCACTGGGCCGGAGGAAAGGCTCCGGTGATGGGCTCTTGGACGGGCTCACCAGTGAGACCCTCCAGGCTGAGCTCTACTACACACTCCATGAGCCTAATCTGGAGGGGGAGTGCAGTGAGGGTTCAGGGCATAGGGGTGGTGGTGTTTCCAGGGGAGAACCTCTGTCACAGCACCCCCTGCTGCGCATCGGGAGCATCAGCCTGTACCAGGCCAGTCAAGAGCAGCTGCTGGTGGACAAGCAGTTAGACAAAAACATGTTCCTCAGGCTGCCTGAGAAGCCCCTGAAGCCCGGAGAGACCCTCAAAATCTTCCTCTACTTGATGCCCAACTCCACTGTCGAACAGTTCAGCCTCAAGTAAGTCTCCTTTAAAATGCATACTGAAGATATACTCTGTGTGTGTGTGTCGCTGCCAGATTCATGCTGTTTCCCTCCGGTATGTCACATTTAATGTGTTTATAGTCACACATTTACCCTGGGAAAAAAAATATGATCAAACTGTTTACATGCACAGCAGAAGCTCGTTCTGTGAATTTTTCTTTTTTATGTCTACAAGAATTATTGATGAAGAGATAATTTGCCTGCCTCCTGGTAGACCTCAGCCAACATTAGTCATTTGCCATCCTGTCATAAACTACAGTCTTATATCTGTCTTTATAATTATGCTCACACATAATCATCTGTAATTTGTCCAAGGTTTAAGCTTAAGCTAGTAAGACTTAATGTAAACAAAGCTATGCAGCGTGAATGCTGCATCCTGTCCTCAGTGGACAGACATGTAAGAAATATAGGATTTACATGTCCAAATAGCCCACCATTAATGGGACAATTATCACAGCACTGCTTGTCTTCATTACAGTCTTAAAAATAAGCCTCTTCCAAAGCAGCATAATTAGATAAAGGCTTTTTACATAACATCAGAATTAACTGTAGCATTTTATGATAGCGTACGATCATGGTGTGCATGTAATTGTGGCCAATGTTATGTAATTCCAATTCATGCAATAATCTATATTTTGGGCTTTCAAGCACATGAGTTCCAACGCCATTTATGTTCATTTTAGGTCTAGAGAGCCAAATGAGCATGTAATCACATATTTCATCCTTCTCATTCATTTCTCCTTCACTGAGCCAAATGGTGTGCCACCAGTAATTAAAGTCAGGTAGCAGAGGAGGAGAAGACAGGGTTAAAGTGTAGCAGCGCTGTGCGGTTCACCTTTTGAAGTGGTGGCATAACATTGAGAGATTTATTTTTTTCTCTCCGGACAGGATTTTATGAATAATTTCCAGTGAACTGTTGCTCAGAGCGGTTTGCGTTGTAAAGCACGAGGCCTGTGTTTGACGGGGTAATGGCTGTGGATCACATATTGAAATGCTCTGCTGCAGCACACTATGGTATTTCATGCTCTTGCACTTTTACTGCAGCAGAGAACAAACTGAATCCACAATGTGGGAAACAATATTACAACTGATTATTTTTTAGCATCTTTTTCTACACATGTTGCCAGTGTCTATGCAACATACTGCATGTTTCCATCCCAAACCAATAATAGCTGGTGCTCATTATCTAAAAACATATAAATGTTTACAAAAACTCCACGTGTAGTGATATTTCCATCACATATTGTGCATCATGTCACTGAAATCAATTTAAATCTTTTTTTCATGATACTTATTTCTGTTATGATATCTTACATTAACAGTTATTAACTATGAAGTAGCATTTAATGAGCACTTACTGTTTTAAACTGACTCCTATAGAGCTGGGATAGAAGGAACGATTGAATCTGAATACATGTAATTTGTTCCCATGATGCCAATGCATTCTCAATGTTTTCATGTTATTAGCATATAAATAGCAAAAGCCCGTCACGCTAAGATAATAAAACTATATCTGGGTACATACTGTCCATCGAGGAGCGATCAGAACCTTCCAAAGGGTTTTAGTCAGGTTTAAGTCCTTCAGCCTTGTTGATACTGAACCAGGTGGAGCTGAGTACAGGAGCTTTGATTTGCTGCCATGTGTGCGAGGTTCATCTCTACGGCTGACCCCTTTCACATCACTTGGCTCTGGTTTGCGTTGTGTTAGGTGTCATTTTTCTATGTTTCCTCACAACCCTCCCTACCTCATCCATCTTTGCCACTTCTTAATTTCAGCTTTACACTTTTCTCTATTGTTTCAGAGCATTAATACTCCGTTTTGTGTTCTCTGACATTAGAACTGTGTCTCAGAAGCACCATTATGGCTGTTGCGGTAAATAATATTTGCCACTGTTAAATTTCTGAGTTTGACCCTCTGTCTGTGGAAGTGGAGCCGAGACTCAGCTCAGCTCTCTGCACTTCTTTCCTCTCCTTGGTTGTCAACACAATATTCAGGGTTAGAGAATAAATGATTATTTGCAAGCTTGAGGAAAGTAAGCTTTTCTCTGCTCGTAGGCGTGAAGGCAGAAGGAAGAATGGAAACAAGAGAAACCCATTATCAGCGAACTCAGGAATGATGATGAAACGCACTGTAAATATGATTGTTGTAATCTTAACAGAATCTCTAACAGACTTTAATGCTGAGGTTTGTAGAGTATTAATTAAGCCTCAGTAACTCATTAAGCTCCAACTGAAAATTGGCCCGATTTGTCCCTGAAGAAATGGTTTCATTCGCAGTGATCCCTCCTGTTTACTGTAAACTCTTTGACAGGTTTAGACACAAACAGATCAAACATGGTGGCACCTTTTTACACTTTTAAACCAAAATGTTCAAAAACATATAACTGAATAAGTTCCTCAGGTGATTGTCGTGACATTTGATCACACTGTGACGGAACCTGCGCTGTGTTAACACCAGATCGGCCCATTTCTGATTAGCTGATGTCATTTTTTAACCCTACATTTGGTCCAAAATAGAAAGTGTGTGTTCAGCCCAGTGGTGGCGTGTTTTGTTGTAATCAGCCAGATCCTTAGGATAGCTTTAATCTGAAATGAATATATGATTTAATGCTTTGGAGTTGCTGTTTGTCTGTATTTAAAGATATTCTCTCAGTTCTCCTTCCTGTTGCCGGCCCAGAGCGCTAACTGTTCCTTATCAAAGTCCCAACCCTCAGGAATCCCAAGCATTTGTCTTCACACTGTCAGAGCACTCTTTAAGACCCCCCCCTCCCGCCCCAGTAGAATGTATGCTCTAATGTCAGTCATAACGTTACGTCCTATATGACCGTGTTCTCCACTTTCATCTAAAATCTAGACCACAAAATAGTTTTGTTAAATCAGAGAAAAGAGTGTCAAAATGTGGTGTGGCAAAGTTCCAGCGAGGCTTTGTAGAACAGGGGGAAGTCTTTGTCATGTCCCCTGCCTCTTGAAACATTTAGCCAACCATGTTAGCATCCATGCAACACTGCCATTCTTAGGCAGCCTTCCTCTCTGAACCCCTCACAGGGATGGAAATGAGGAGCGATAAAACAGAAGGGTTAAAAAAGAGACGGGGCAGGGAGAAGAAAGCCCAGCCTGGGCCTCCTGAGTGACTTGACTCAGTAGGGTGTGAATTCAATAGTTCTGGAAGCCGACTGTCGACTCGTCCCTGCACATTGAGGAAGGCGATTAAAGATGCAATAAGAAGCGTCTTTAAAGATGAATCAGAAGGCCTCCTCTTTCTCCTCTGGCTCTCCCTTTGCCTCTATCGTTCCCTCCAGTTTTCATCCTCTCACTCATCCAGCTTTGAAGATCTTTGACTTGTTATTGCTGATGATGGCGTGCCAGAAAGATAGAGGCCAGAGCCCGGCCACTTGTGGAATCTGCCCTGGCTTTCCCACGGCCAGAGTGGCACTATCAGAAATGTGCACTGCGTGCCCGTGTGACTGTATGTCATGCAGTAGGATGGGGAGTAGTGGTGTGTCGAATTTAGTTACCACGGCCATACAATAATAATAATATGCACAGCTGTGTTTAATCTTATCTGGCATTCTTTGCTCGTCCTGGTGCACGCTGATATTGGTTTTCTGGATGAGTTTCCTTTGCACTTTAAATGTCATTTAAAAATCTTTTTTTTTTTTTAATCATCTGCAGTATTTTCTGCTCAGCATCACAGATTGATATACAACCACAACTGTGACTCCATCAGTCCCCAGTTCTACTCATTATCCCGTGCTTGATTTTCAGAAAAGAGGGGAAAAAAATACTGTGTTGCATAGGAAGTGGTATTTTACAGGGCGCATTTTTGGTTTGTTTGAAACAGATAGAGAAGAATTACAATTTCAGCAGAGAATTCAGTGTCCAACACAGCACACTAATTGAACGAGAAGTGATCTCAGTACCAAACAGTTGACAGACAAAATTAGTGTCTAGCTAGTGAACACGCTGGAGCATTTAGTAGCTAAAGAACCAGATCATTTTACCAGCACTTGGTGAAGAGTGTTGAATTGGTTAGAAGGCGTCAGTACCTCTACAATTCCATACTATGGTCTCAGATAGAAACACTGGAGCTGCTACAAAGAGAAATCACTACATATCCAAAACATACGTTTCATGTTCCGTCGTCACTCCGATCTGTTTCAGCTCAAACTAAACAAATTCTCCACTAAATGCAAAGCTTTGGCCAGTAAGTTATCCTACCGTGCTTGTGATGTCTACACAGTAATTTCTCATCACTGGGCCTCAGTTGTCTGGATGTATTAATTAAAATCTGTCTCCAGATGTACTTTACACTGTGTGATTAGTCAGTGCCTGCCCGTGCACTGTCAGAAGATTTCTGATTGGCTGGAAGCCCAGCTGGGTCAGCCGGATAAAATCCACAAGGGTAACTGGTCACAGGAAGTCCAACGTGAGGCTTTCTGAGGAGCCTACACACATACAGTGCAGGTTGATAGTGACTGTAATGGCTCAAATGACGCAATAGGTCATTTTAATGAGCTAAAACTGCAGTGCCTGCTGCTTTACAATGTGACAGACCATTAAAAATTTACTGGGTAAAGCACGTGTGTTATCATACCATGTGGCACAACGTGGGCTTTTACCTCTGTATCTAGTATTTGGATCAGTTTGCCATCTGTGAGCACTCGTGCTCACGTTATAGGTGAATCTTTATATCAGCACAAGCCCAGAGGCAAGCCTTAGCTGTTGCTGTTGCTAATGAAATGATCATTATTTTCTCTAGAATTCACCTTGATTTGCCAAAGAGCCGGAGCTGGTAGACAGCCAGAAAAACCGTGTTCACTGGTTTATTCATATGGAGACTTAGTTGCAGAATATCAAAGGCTCGCGTAAGTAGCTTAACCTGAATAAGACTCGAAACAGCAGCGAGGTCACTGCACGCATGTCAACGATGAGCTGCCAATTTAGATGTTGGTGACTCACTGACATCAAGTAAACGCAGCCTTGTTTCGGAAACACATACATGAACCGTATTCATATTATGCTCAGCTGTGTGCACGGTACAAGGCTCTTGGAAACAGTGCAGTGCTCCAGAGCCCTGGGTATGACATGCAGTATTCAAATGCTCTGGCTCCAAATAAAGGCTGGAGGAGAGAAAGCGCGGTGGAAGCCAGGGAGAGTGACCCACATTCAGCAGTAGTGGCTTCATCCCCGGCAGCGAGATGGTTGCTTGCGCCTCGCAGGGAACGCAGCAACTTCCTGACCTCAGCCTCTGCTTCCTGCCAGCTCTGCGCTCTCTCTCTCTCTCCGCTCCGTGTACCACGTCTCATTGTCACTGTCAGCGTCCGCTCTTCTACTCCTGATGCTTTGATGGGAAATGTCAGCACCTCTCGCGTGGCGCGCGCGTACGTTCAGATCATATGACTTGGGAAGTGATGCCTCTGCCACGGGCCGTCTTGTCAGGACACATCGGGTGACACGGAGAAACGCTGTTTATCCGCACTCATCTCTGATAAAAGAGGAAGAGGTCAGCAGAGTCTGGCTTGCCTCAAAGTGCTTCCACTTTCACAATGACAAAATAAAATGGATCCTCTCTATTGGGCCATACTGGACTGCAATACCACTATTGCTTCCTCTACTGCTTCCTTAATTCCTTCCTTTCTTTCTCAACGGTGATCAAGTTATTTGAAGTCAAACAGCGGGGGGTGAGGGGAGTATTTACCTTTGTGAACTTTAATGTGTGCGGATCTCCTCTTAAAGGCCTTTGGCACACCACTAAAAGAGGATGTGAGCCGTATGTGCCAAGATTTTAATGAAATTGGCTGTTTTGAGCTCAAGTTAGTTTTTTTAATGCTTAACGAAAGTTGCATGTGTCAGCTCTCTACACCGGGCGAGGTGCAGATATTTATGCAGGTTTATTCCAGTGCTTGGCTACTGCTAAATTAATTCAGCCCTTTTCCAACCTTGAATAGGCAAGCTGCGTAACTTTGTTTAGGTTATTCTAGTTTACGTATATGCTTGAGAGATTCTTATTTTAGACCCATATCTCTTGAGGGCTTTTTTGGTATGCGCAGCGTGTCGCACAGTGTTTGGTGGGTTTTGACACAAACAGTGACCCGAGCACAACCAATTACGTTAGAAATTCTAGTTCAGCCCAGACTCACAGAGTTCATCTGAGTCAAGCATTCAGCTCTAAACTCATTAGGCATTTACACACACTATATCCACATATTCATCCTTTTTTTTCTGCAATATCAGTACAGACTGTCAGTTTTATTCACTTTTATTAACGTGGTACGCCAGGAGAGTCAGGAGAGTTTAATCAACAGATGGATCACATTCACACCAGGGGACACAAACGTATACACCCTTATCGTGACCAGTGGCTTATACTTAAGCTCTTATTTATTAACCTCTCCAACCCTGCTACACCTACACCTGAACGAGTAGGCTCATTAAACAAACATGTTGTGAAGACAAGCATTGTTCAAAGCCGCCGAAGCATTTTAATGCTCGTAAAGATTCCAGACCAAAGAAACCAAAGCTGAATACTACAATAATGTGTAATAACAACATCTAGAATGTTTAAACTCTCTCTGACAGCATGATGCTCTGTTTTTTTTTTTTTTTTTGCATCATGGATCATGTGATTTTAAAACCAGGGAAACTGCACAATTTTATTCCTATCATCTTTTCCCACTGCTAAGTCTCAGCATGCAGGCATGTTTGTAGTCTAAATTGCTTTCATTAATCCATTTTAACTAATATAATGTAAAATACTACTGAGTGCTGGTCATTCAGGCTCTGTGCTCAGTTCTTTTGCATCAGTTTTAAACACTTTCATCAGAGCTAGTCAAGAGATTAGCGATAAAAACTCTGCAGAAATGGATATCATTATTTTGTCCATTAGACTACATTGGTCTAATGAAAGCTGTAATCTCAGAGCTGCTGTGTGTTCGTGTCAGTGATTGTTGTGGCGCACAAATCTTCACTTCAAACTCATTTCACCATCAACTTCTTTAACATTTTGTTTCCTGATAAGGTTTTTTTTATTAGTGAAGTAGTAGCTTGTTGACAGGCTCATATTCAAAAGTATGTTTGTCTCAAATGGACAAACACAGCCAGACCAGAGGATTTTCTGTTCTTTTCCACTTCTTCTGGTGCAGATCTGAATATTGCCTGTTCCTCCTGCAGAGTGTCAGTTTATAGAGGCAGCCTGAGAGACAAATTGACAAAAGCTCAGAGCTGTTCATTTCCTTGGTCTGCAAGGTAATCAAACAAGCAGTCCTCAGGTATAAAATGTGTGTTTTTCATTTGAATGCACAGGCTCACGTTAAAAAATGTTTTATCTTTGTAAATGAATTTCTTGTGCTCCGAATGAAACTGGTTTTAAATCTTTCGATCGCCAAACGCGTTTGTTCTCTTTCCGAACACATTTCTTTGTTTTTCGTCTGGACAGGTTTATGTTCAGTCTCAGGCTCCCAGAAAAATGTGTTTGGTTGTGTTGCAGCTCGAGTTGTGAAATACTGTGATGTCTCTCTAGGAATGGAGATGTGTTTTATTTGCTGGTCTTTACTGCAGTTTCACAGCAGACTGTATTTATGCCTGTAGTTTAGCTTATGTCGCATTTAACATTTTTGTCTGTGAGACTTGTTTGTATATTATTAAAAAGTCCTGATGATAGTGACAGACAGTAGATGACAATAAAGGGAAAGTCATGCTCCTATGAGAGCATCTTAGCTGTAATGCACCATAAGAACATATGGTATGCTGTTACTTACTAATGGTCACGGCTGCATAGTTATGTTTCCAAGGCTGGGTCAGTACAAATGAGATGAAAAACTAATATACATTGTGTCTGCTATTAATGTGTCTAATGTACATTAATCCTGATAACCTCAGAGAGGATATTTGTTCTAAAGGTCTATCGCACCACATCTAAATAATTTGTTTGACATTTTGACAAATTAAAGTCTTTATCTGATCAGAGGGTTCATTTAAACTGACATTCTAAGCAGATTAAGATTCAGCTGGGATCAAAATGTTGTTTACTAACAGTTAAATAAAATGTGTGCATTGCTGTGATATGATCTGAAGAAACAGCTGATATAAATACATTTGGGGCAGCGCTGAATCTTCTCCGGGTTGTCACTCGTGCCAACGCCCCCCCCTCCAGAGCAACTCAACCAGAAAGTCAGAGGAAAATTTAGAAAAACATTCCAGTATCAGCAGATTTTTGTTTACTTGGCTTCGTTCTGTGGTCGTGACGCCATTATTAGAAACAGCAAATGAAAAATAGGATTCATGGCAGAGTAGCAGGGCAGATACCGCAATATGAATGCTCGTGTCAAGTTCACCAGAAAACGCATCTGGAGCAACTCTCTGTGGGCAGATGAGTCAAATGATTAACTTTTTAAAACAGCAAAATGAGCACTTAATACAAATGTCCCTGATTAACCGCGGGTCTGCGTGAAGAGTGGACCAAATTACCTCACACATCTGTGAGAGACTGATTAATTCATCAAGAACTGTTTGGCTGCAGACGCTTCTTCTGACTGTGCTGTAATCAGTTATAGGAATGAAGTGTTGCTTTTTTTACACGGCTAAAATGGGTGTTGCATAACTTTATTCAGGATATAAATGAGTGACAGAGTGTGTTCGCTGTGTTGCTTTTCATCGAAAAGCAGATTTCAGCTCGTGATTGGATGACATTCACTGAGGGAGATACAATAATGTGGAAAATTCAGACGAGGGGAATATGTGTAGGTTGATAGGCATCTGCCCCAAGAGGTTATCACATTTCTCTGTCAGCATCACATTTCTGTCCTCCTCCCTCCTCCAACACACATAACCTCATGTGGTTATCCTCAAAACCTTTGGGGGGGGGGGGGGGGGGCGGTTTAGGGGACAGAACTAAGATAAGCCATATTTTCCACTGCAGGCAGCCTCCATTTACCTGTCCCTCCCTCTTTCATGTTGTCACAGACAGAAATTGGTCAGGTTTTATTACTATCTTTTCCTCCCTCGCCCTTTCTTTCTTTCTTTCTTTCTTTTTTTTTTTTTATGATGCCTGCCAAGAGATTTGCCGAGCCAATCCGTAGTAATAGACACGGCTCTACCCAGCGTGAAGGATTGTACTGCCCAGTAGGCTGCAGTTTCAAAGGAGGCAGTGGTGTGAAGAAGTTGCATCTTTCCACCACAACTGATTTTGATTTTAATGATGCACTCTCTGCCTTGAGTGAGTGTTCTTTGCAGTTGTTATTTGCAAAGCTGAACATCAAATCCTTTTCACAAAGATCAAGAGATGCACCGTTTACTGCTGTCCTCAGAGCAGGACTCTTTAGGTCGTATACGGTTGGATTGAAGTCTTGGGACATATAGTAATTGTGGGTTCTTTGACAAGGAGAACGAAGGTTCAGCACCTTTCAGAAAAAAAGGTTTTGCTTTCTATTGATCTAGAAAGAACAAAAGTTCCCTGGGTGTTTTTTGTACGTTTTAGGCTGTTAAGATGTTAACATTGACCATTTGCGGTGCCATTCGTTGTCACTGCCTTGTACTCACTGTAAACACTGGACAGTTGGAAGTCACAACACAGTTTAGAGGGAGGAGGGAAACAGACGTCAGTCATAAGGGTGTATTCATGATGGCCCATTGAGGACAGAGCAGTGCTGTTCCGTACTGATATAAATGCACCTTGGCAGCATTTCTCTGCCTTTTACACAGCATAATGAGAGTAATGGTAAATGAATAATGGGCGAGATAATGCATTGAGAGCACATGGAAAAGTAGCTAATGTCAATGGAAGAAACTCAGATAAAGACATGATTGGGTTAATGCATATTCATAAAACATGGCAGCCATCCAGGACAGCTTATCTAATAATTGTGAATGCATGAGCTGATTTTCTTCCTTCGGGTGGCTCAGTCTGCACGACGTGCCTCATCACGTTTTTACTCTTACCACGTTTCCATTTTGAAACAGAGCAGTATCCATTCTAGCATCTGCACTGATGCACTCCAGTGGCAGAGAGCTTTTAGCCCAATGTATGCTGCTCCTTGCTTGCCTATATAATGTATTGTTAAAGTGTTTTGGCATACAATCACACAAGTGGTCATGCTGCCTGAAATTAAATTATAATTTCCCATCTTGCTGAAGGACAGTAGCTTGTTTTTTGCTTCCATTTCTTAGAACTGAAGCAGCAACACAACTTTTTGCCCGGTGGAATTTGGCGTCAAGTTGTGTTTCGGCCCAGAAACCTCAAAGTCCAGTTGGCACGTAGACACTTGGACCCACACTGGGTCTTTTTAAGGAGAATTTTAAATGAAGTTCTACAGTAATTATCTCGAATCTGACGGTGACACGGCAACCTTCGGCTGGCCGGCACGCTGCTGGACTTCACCCATCACATCTACAACATTTCCCCGCGGAGCTAACCTGCTGCAATGAGGATGAACTAACCTTCGCTGCAGGAGCTGTGGGCTGTAGTGCTGCACTGATATTACCATATATCTTATCTGATGGTCATGTGCACACATTGGCATGCACATACATAGCTGTTGTTTTTTCACTCTCATAGTTACAAGTGGACAGACCTGCACAGACAGTTTCATAGTGAAGGTTGTGGAGTGGTACCATTAGCTCCAAAATTAGCTGTTCCCCCCCGTGTGCTCATTACTTTAGATTTCAAATGATGCATTGATCTGCTGGGCATTGACCCTTTTATCACGTCGTTCACTTGACAACCTGGAAACCCCAATTAAATTTGCACAATTCAAACTATGTTAAAAGTTTTACTTGTAACTTCCACCAGAATATATCAGTAGAAGCAAACACCAAGTAATTCTGCAAATCAAGGTTTTTTTTTTGGTCTCTAAATATTCATGACCTCTGCAGTTTGAAAGTTGGATTATAGGGTCATAAACGGTAATGAAAATTTCACAATATGCATTTTTCCAAAGATTTACTGCTTGTTTTTAGTTGCTTTTTTTTTGACAGTGAACTGTTAAGTCAGACAAGAAAACTGTATACTGCAGCAGAGAGTGTTGAAGGGAGCCCAGAGGGAGTCACACCGTGTGGTGCTTTTGGCTCCTGGCTGTTGCTACTTTATCTCTTTAACAATGTTGGGGTGATGTCTAACAACTGAAAATTGCATTTATATGTGGTCAGAATTATTTGCAAGAGCAGTTTTATAGCTTTCTAAGGCTGCATGCAGGAGGAGTGACTGTGTCCCCCCCCTCCCCCCCAGCTCTTCATTCCACGTGTGAAACCTTTTTTTCTTTCATCTAATTTCTTTATTCTTCTCAGGGGAGTAGTGGGACCCAGAGTGGAGGTTCCCACTGCTGGAAGGTTGTTACGTTGGGCTGATTTAAATTAGAATCGTTCTGAGCACACATCTCAAATACTGATGCCTCCCAGCAAACTAGGACAGATTTGTTATGGCCATTTGCTATGCCCTCCCATGCTCTTTAATGGCTGTTTAGCACTCCAGCCTCACAGCTCTGCACTGAGTCATGAACCCTCGCGTTTATTTTTTCTTTCTTTTACGTCTTAAATAAAGTGGGCAGTGCATCATTTGGTGCAATCATTTGGTAGATTTGGTAGCATGAATGGAACAGCCCAACTGAAATGGGCACATATGAAACTTTCCTTTGTGAGGAAGTCTGTAGGAAGTGGATTGGTAACATATGCGAGACGTATAATTCTCCTTGGTGGTGAGGTTTGTTTATTCCTCTGCGGGAAGTGTTTTGTTTAAGAAAGCAATTCTTCATGTTGTGGCACTAGAAAGCATCGTGCAGCAAAGGGACCACAAGAGACTGAGAAGTGTTGTTATTTCAGGATCAGACTTGAAGGCTGCCTCTTCTCTAATTTTTTGTGGTTCTTAACGGGAAATTCACAATCTTGTTTTCATAGTTCACTTAACTGATTCACTGCTAGATGCTTAAAAACAGAGCAACAACAGAGGCCAGCGGGCAAAGAACAAGGTCAGATCGGTGGTCAGAAGATTATTTTGCACATTGACTCCCTGGTTCGTCTTTTCCCACAGTCTCAGGCTGAAACCCTGTTTAAGATAATATGGCTAAAGTCATAATCACCACCACTGAAATTACCGCATACGGCTGCATGTTCTGCTTCGGTTGTGTGGAAAGTTTCCTTCATAAACATGCGGAGCTTCGAGTTCTAAGGACAGGTAAATCAGTGAATACGACGAATTCAAACTAAATCGCTTCTCTGAATAAATCCGTTCATTCCACTGGGTCTTGCATGAGCATCGCGGTTTCTTTTTATGGTGGCCTGTCGCCCTACAGATCACATACAGTACATTACTTACATAGACCTTAATTTTCTGTCCTTCATTAGCCACGAGTGGTGTGGAATAAAGTTGCTATATGAAGTTTCAGCTACTTAGTATTTGTATTGACTCCAGTTAATTACCTCTCCATCAAGATTTCCTCCATTAGCTCTCTACCCACACACAAAGAAACAGTTAAGGACAACAATAATCACTGAGCATTACAGCCCACAGGGTGGAGGCTATTTGAAATGAATTTCACACCCACCCAAGGAACTTGAAAGGTTATTGCATATATAAGGCAATTTAGTCAGTGACATACATTTTTTTTCCCCCTGGATGTTTTAAAACAAATAAGGGCATACTCAGTGAACCACTTGAATACGCACTCTGCTTGTTATCATGAATGCACCGTATAAATTAAGCCAGAGTGGGTGAGATGTTTGACCATTTATGTGTATCCTTTGCTAATAGGGTCTAATGTCCCAAGTGTCTTCTGAGTATCTGTATTTTAAGATGATTATTATACCATGGCCATGGAAAATACCAGTCTCTGGTAGGCTGTCTGGCATCAGAATAGTGTTAAAATAATATATGTGGACACCTCAGGTATGGTTCTCATGAGTGAATGCTGTAAATGCTGTTCTGAGTAATTGTTTGAGCTGATACACAGCAGTTTATGTTGCCAGTTAACTCTTACTGGTGAATAAAACCGATCTAATGGTTAAACTGACTGCAAACACACTTAAAAACAAAGAGATAGTGAAATGGGAAAGTTGTCTCTTCTGGACCCCACTGTATGTTAACAGCACCTGTACTCTGACTCTGGACACATATATTGATTTTCAACATTTCGTTATTGATGGAAAATCTTTGTAATGACAGTAACTATGATATATATGATATATAAATCCCTCTGGGGAAACACCCCTCTGTCACGATCCCCTGCCACCTCCATCGACTCCGCTCCAGCCCCCTCACACGTCCATCTTGACATGTGATTTGTCATTCACTCATACAGTAGCTGCCACTGCCTTGGAAGGCTGATAGCTTAACCCTATTTGCATCAACCCTTTAATCCTTTGACATCCAGGTTTGGAAATCAGACAAAGTCGTATTTATTGCAGTGCAAAATCCTTTTGACATGAAAATCATCCATGTGGTGAAAGGGCGACTGATACTCCTGCTTCAGTAAAGGTATTTTTAGCGAGGTTTGCTGTGTAAGTGCGACAGCATGATAGAGTCAAAAAAAAAAAAAAAGAGTATTACAGCACACAGCGGGTGGAATCAGATCAGCAATTTTTTACTATGCTATATGTTTTACCATACAGTAGCTGTAGACTGGAAAGAAGTAAATGCACGGCGGCGGCCTGTTGGAATACAGGAAAGAAAGAAAATCAAAATAAAGTGTATCAACCAAAAACATCTTGTTCACAGCTGTAAAAGCTCCAAGTGAAAGTGAAACCCCATATTATATCAAGCACAGGCCGTCAGCGTTAATATTTCAACAGCTGTAACTCTCTGCTGTATGTTGTGTTGTGTTGTGTGTTATGTTATGTTATGCGCAGTGTTAACGCCTCTCAGCCTGAGTCATCCTAATGTTTTAGAGTTATTTTCCGTGCCTGGAAATAGATTTAATTTCATTTCATTTGCTTACAATATTTATCTGCTTAAACATACAGCCTATATTTAGAAACCGTACTGTTTCTAATGTTTTCCAGTGTGAATGTGTAAAATACCACAGTAATTCCATACAGATAATTTATCATATGATCACACAAAGAGCGGGACACTTTGCGTTTCTGTTGTTAGATGTGGGATTGTAAATCCAGAAAACACATTGCCTTCAAATCAAATCAGGATTTACCATTCTTTTATAAAACACTGTTACCAGGCAACAAGCCTAACTCAGCAAGGTGTCTGAAAGCGTTTGTTCACAATATTAGCACTTCATTTACTTAAGGAAATTGCTACATGTCACCAGAAGGGGGGTTAATTATTCTCTCCCGCTGAAACCTGAGATAGACAGAGGCATTGAAATTGAATTCATAGCGAGTGATGGAGAATTGTTTGGCTCCAGCTCATGTGCTCTTTCACAGCCACAGTGAATGGCTCATGTAGTAGTTCAGCTCCCACTGCCCAGATCATCACAGAGCCCCTTTGTGCACGAAATGCCATTTTGGTGCTCATCTGCTGTCACAACTGAGTATTTAGAAACATGATCCGTGCCACCAAAGTGTCCTCTGATGTGAAATAGCCTGAGGAACGACTCAGCGCTTCGTCTGTCTAAAGACAAAGTGCAAAGGCTGCATCATCTGTTACTCTGACTGAAGCACTCTTAAGTACACAGCATGTGCATTAACTTGTTAAGCAGCATCAATGCACCCCTTATCATTTGCTGCAGTTAATTGAAGCCTAATGAAACCAGCAGACCAAAGTGGCAGCAGGGACGATGCAGAGGCAGCTTGGCCCTCAAACACCCTTTTTTTTTTTCTGTCTCTCACTTTCAATGTCCCTCCCTATCTGTCCCCAACCAAGCAGGCGCTTCGCTCTGCTATCTTAGTCCACGTCGGAGAGCTCGGTGTGGGAGAGCGAGCCAATTGGAAGTGACAACAGGTCCCTAACACCCTCTCTCCCCACCTCTTGGTGTCGTGGCTGTTGTGTGCTCCGTCCCTCGGGGGCCCGGCATAATCTGGTGTGGAGGAAGGCGAGGGGAATAGTTTGTGTTTACAGAGCTCAAACACCTGGGCCCAGTGTGTCTGCCGCCGATCATTTTTACACCGGGCAACATTTTTATGTGGAAACACACTCGTCAGCCAAAGTGGGACACGCAGTCGGACAGATGAAACACAGCAGCAGCAGCATCACTTCTCTGCTCATTAAGAAAGTGTAGGTTTACCAAACGTTTTATTATTTCACTTTGAATTGATCCATCACATTGACTTTGTGTCCAGTTAAAATCAGCTTGTTAGTTTGCCTGCTGTAGTATCAGCTAACTATCACTGACTTCTTTTAAGCGCATCTGATTTCATGGACTAATGTACACACTCGTGTTTAGAAGCAAGTCATTAGTCACAAACCGCTGCGCGTAAACACTGTCTATCATTGCTTTGCTTTGGATACTAACCAAAATCTAAAACTGTCTGTAGCGCTGACGTCTTTACTCATTCTTTAATCAGATATTTACTCATTTAAACGACCCTTTTGTCAATTTCAGATTGTGTTTTATGCAGGTGAAGTACGACTGCATGTGTTTGGACTCCCCTTTGTTAAAATCTTTTTTTTAACTTAGGTATTGTATTGACACTGGTATTGAGCTCTTTCAAACAGTACCTATCCCTCGCTCTGCAGAGCCGTGTAGCTGACTGCTGCTGCTGCAGGGGCCACGTGTGAGTTTAAAACTCTACACTGGATCATATATGGAGCTGAAGCATTGCATTACACTGACCCCTGTGTTGTTTTGTGGTATATCGATTTCCTGTTGATATATTTTAAGCAGGTCTACAACTCTTTATTTAGGCAGCAAATGTAAAGTTTTGCACAGCAGAGCACGTTCCCAAACGTATCATCTATTTAATTAAGCATTCAACAACAGTTCTTTAACACTGGTGCACTGCTGCAGACAACGGTAGAGCACAAAATGTCATTTTGTCATTTTATCACTACTGAAGTCTCAGCTAAAAATAGCCTTACCTTTTCAGTAAACCACAGCGCTACATAACCTTTTCATGTAGTCAGGAGAGCAGCATACCGTCACAGCCCTTTCATGCGTTAAAATGCTGGTAGCCGTGTGTTGCATTACTGTACTATCATTCACGGCACAGAGCACCTCAGACATAAGTGTCCAGGTGAACAATGAGTGCACTCGTATTGGTGCCATATGTGGAGTGTGGCTCCCTGCCAGGAAACTAGGCATCCAGTTTTATCTTTAGCTTCCTTCACCTCAGCTGCGCTTTGTAGGAGTGAGAGGAAAAGGAAATGTGAACTCGACTTTGATAGAGGTCTGGGTACACAAAAGAATATGATGCTCTATTTTTGCACGCTGCCGCTGAATACCAAAAAATTCAGGTTTGTACTGCGAGAAGTAAATATTGAGCCACCAGCTGCAAAGCCTCACAAGCTGGAGGTGAGTGCTCGATGGAACGTGGACCTCAGATTGTCCTGGCCGTGACTCCAATGATGGGTGATGGTGCTGTGATGTTCTTCCAGTTCACTGCTCTCAGGTTTTCATGTTCTGAAGGGGTGAGGAGGCTCGCTGTTACTGTCCCTGTCCCTGCTAATGTCGACATGCTTTATGCACACATAATCGAACAAGGAATAGATCCACTCTACATCCCTGCACGCGTGCCCATGTGTTCTTATGCAAGCGTGTTAGAGTGTGTACATGAGCGTCAGCTGGATGTTTGGGGACAGACACAATTGAAATTCAGGCCCGGTCCTTCACCCCCCGTCCCCCCAGCCGTTACAGTCCTGGCCTTGGTTGATTCTGCTGAGTTTCACGTTCCTGTCTGAGATTTATTATCTCCCACCCTGGCTGGTATTTTACGGTTTAATGACCAGCAATCGCTCCCATCATCAGGGTCAGTTACAATTACATCCACTTTGCCTCCGCTCAAGCAAACGCAACTTAGTTTGCCGCCTCTGGGATTCTTCTTCGTTTAGAATTCCAGAGCTCACCAAATTTGCTATGACTACAGATGAGAAATTATAAAGAAAGATTAAAATCCAGATATCTGAGTCCCCTGGATATTTTATCCAGCTACTGTACCTGATTATGAGCCCTCTGGATTTGGCCTTGAATCTGCAAATGAGGTGCTCAAATTCACCCCTGAATGATGTGAACAGCTGGAACAGAACAACATCATCAGCTGCAAAATATCAAAAGGTCCCGTTTCACCATCCCTTATGAATAAAACAATGCATGTAAGTCAACACTCTTCTTTCGCTCAACTGCCTGACTTTTATTTTGTGTTTGAGTTTATCTGCTGCGACCATGAGTGTGTGTGTGTCAGTACTTAAAACTTCTGTACTTAGCCTAAAGTCAGCACAGAATTAGAAAAAAAAAAAGTTCTGGAAAATATTTCTCTGGAAAACATGGTCCTCTATCACTCTCAGACTACACACTCATCTATCAGCACAAACTGCTTACACTCTTCCAATAGAAAAGACTCTCCGAAACCAAAAAGGTTTTTTTTGATATATCATCGTGCCGCTCATCACTCCTCACCTGTCTCACCTTTACAACATCTGTTTTCCACTGTTCCTCACCTCTATCAAGCATTTTCCCCTGATCTCTCTCTTCCTCTCCTCTAAACTATCCCATAATCGCCTCCTCTCCTCTCTCACATGGGGAAAAAACTCACAACAGTTATTTTGACAGCAGAGCGGAACTGACGAATCACATCCTGCAGCAGCAACACTCACACATTCACATTAATTTTGTTAGTGAAGAAACGGTGGGGACATGAATAATGAGTAAGTCCGCGTTGGCCCTGTTGTCCTGCTGTGAAAGCCAAGCATGGGGTTGTAGAAACACTTTACTTTGTATAATTTACTTTATAAGCCTCATACATACAGCCGCACACACACTCACACACAGCTTGAGGATGCACGCATTACCCACGGCGGTATTGATATATTCTACAGCACAGTACAAACAAGAATATAGCGTGCAACCTGTGTCCAGCTATAATTGCACCACCATTATGAATGCAGAGTTTGCATTGTGGTTTCAGCACCGCGTCGCCCTGACGTACACACATTTACATGCACATGTTACTGATGCAACTATAATGTAAAACGAAGACACAACGTTACTGGAAAAGCAAGTAAAAGCTGTTTTGTCTTTCTTAGTTTTAAAGGAACAGCTCAACTATTTTTGAAACGCAAGCAGCTCGTTGTCTTACCCAGAGTCAGAAGGAAAGATCAATATCAATTTCAGCTGTGTGTCTCTAGCACAGATACAGGATAGCTACTCTTCTTTTAACCATGACTGGAGCCGGCGCGTCCAATAGGTTTTCTCCTGTAAAAGCTTCCTGTTGTCCTCGCCTCCCCCAGGTGGTTTCCCAACCATTTCAGTGCGAGCACATTGACACTGAGCTCATCCGGTTTAAAGTGGGCGGCTGCTGGTGTTGTGCGTACTCTCTCGTTCTGTTATTGCTCCGGTGCTGTATGCACGTTTTTACCACCTAACACAGACCGCAGGGTCTTTGGATGAGATGGATAACATACATGGTGCTGCAGGAAAACAAACCATGTATTAACACTTCGACTCATACCAGCAGTTTTTTTTTTTTGTGTAAATTCACACTGGCTACAGAGGCAGCAATATGTTTGGAGTGGGTGTACGCACAGGCTACAGTATAAGACAGATCTCCACAAAACATCTCTTATATTAGTGCAGCATTTGAAGATCAATGTAGGAGGATGGTTAAACCTTCACTTGAGAGTTGGATAAGTATCAACAATAAGCCAGTGTTTGTCTATGACTGATCTGAACTCAGAGGCAAGTGGAAAATATTTGTTGAAGCGTTCTCTCTGAGTAAGTTGGTCAAACGTGCTCTTGAGGTATCCAGTGCTTTTTTTTTTTTTTTTTTTTTATGAGTCTCATCTTAAAAATCTGTGCTCAGTAGCCACCTGCGCAGCAGCTACACAGGAGCTTTAGGGCTGTCACCAGCATGACTCCATAAAGGAGGACACCTCTGCAGGGTGAAGTGGGTAAACAACACAGCTACAGCTGCAGCTGCAGCGTGGGTGTGTGTGTGTGTGTGTGTGTGTGTGTGTGTGTGTGTGTGTGTGTGTGTGTGTGTGTGTGTGTGTGTGTGGGTGTGTGTGTGTGTGTGTGTGTGTGTGTGTGTGTGTGTGTGTGGGTGTGTGTGTATCAGTTTGGCCTCTGCAAACTGCTGCTTGAACCTACAATAATATTTGTTTTCTTGATCCTTTTTAGGAACTGAAAGTCAGAATATTTTGGCGTCTGCTGTTTCAGATTTTACTATTAATCTGTCCCCAAACTTTATGGAAGTGAAATACTAAACTAACTTTTTTTTAAAGACCCAAAGAGAGAGGGAGTGATTAGTCGCAAAGCACTCACCACTGTAGTGACTTGATGAATTAATGCTTTCCTGATGGTGATTGTCAGTTGTACGATGATCCCTGATTTAGCTCAGAAACATGTGTCTTTGTGGAATAACTTTTGACCCTGAAAAGTGATAAGGAAGCGGGGTTGTTTATCACTTCACTTTTTCTTGTCCTTCGCTTTTCCTTCCCTTCTTTACTGTTTACCCTTCTGCAAAGTTTTCAATACTGACAGATACAGTTATTGTAAATCTCTGACTTGTGTACAAAGCACATAGAGAAAGAGTTTCTTTTCCCCTGGGTATCAGTAACCCAGTATACACATCAGCTGATCCATGAAAACGACGCTGACACGAGGTTTGGAAAAGCAGAGATGTGAGTGCCAGAAACCTGACTCTCGCGGGACGCTGAAATTTGATTGCATGCTGCATGTCACAGGCTATGGTTGTCAGCGCAGAGGAGATGGCATCTGCATTCAGCAGCAAGCTTCATTCATCTCTCCCCTCTTTATGTAGCTTCCCAAGCCAACGAGTTGGAGGGCCGGATAGGGCAGACTCCTCATCAGCTTTTAACTGGAGGCACAATTGGTTGGCTCATTTGGCAAAGCAAGGCAATTAGAGTGGTCGGGTGAGGAGACAGAAAAAGGGAGAGCGGGCGAACAAGAAGAAGATAAACCGCGGAGGGAAGAGGCTGGAGGATGGAGGGAACTGGAGCGGAGTGATTTAAATGGAGCCTGGGGAAGTACATTAAGGTGGGGTTGACATGAGGACAGGTCGGTGAGTATTAGAGCCAGGCGTGAAGAGGTGAAAGCAGTAGGGCTGTAATGATTACATACTCAGTGTGACGCGAGTTGAGTCACTTCACTTCCTGCCTTTTCTGTTCGGTTCACTTTAGTGGGCTTTATTAGGAGGCCATTCGACGTGTGTTGTCAAGCCACGTTGAAAAATTACTAATAATGATCAAAAAGATAGACTTGGATTAACGACAGCGAAGGTCATCTTGACGGTAAAAGTTTTTTTTTTTTCTCACATTAAATTCTCTGCTCTGTCCTGTGCTTTTAAACTAAGAACACTGTAGAAATCGATTCCAGTTTCTGTTGTGTTGTCGTTGTGTTGGCAGGACCACCATTTCTGCTCAGGTCAGTGTCCTCTCCAAAGCCACCCCCACTATTCTCAGTCCATCTGTAAGTTGTCACGTTGCTGTTCTTTTTCATTTTCTTATCAGTCACTCCGGTCAGACACACAATCTGCTACAAAATACTGGTTTTGGGCCAAACTTGCTATTTTCAAATGCCACAAAGGGAAGTAATATAGTTGTTGTAAATCTTTCTCAGTTAGATTTTGATGTCCTGAAACTTTGTTTGTGTGAACTGTTTAATAATTAGGTGGTTTACACTTTATTCTACAAAGACTGGATGAATTATTTTACTACATATCTCCCTCATCTACAAGTGGCTTCCATGTTATGCAGCTGAAAATAGCCTAAAGCACATTTAAGGAGGCACTGCATCTCTTGCTGTGTTTTGTCTCTTTTAGAAAGATGGCCTCACGTTTCGTGGGGTTTGTATGAAACATTCATGTCGTAGGAGTCTTCCAGTTTAAGCTGTGGACAAATAGCAGTGCCATTTCAAACCACAGCTAATTCAAAGGCTGTGTTTTAATGCCTGCTGTGCTCTACTAACTGTTCGAACCACGTGCTGATTATATGGAGAAGCCTTCAGCTGTATATAGTGAAGGTTTAATTAAACACTGTTTCATGTTGGAATTGAATGTGTGCTGAAGTGAGACAGTGAAGGTAAATGCAGAGAAAGAGTGAACATGGTTTTGACTGAAAAGCTTTCATGGGATGGAATTTACAGATGGAGCCTTCATATCCCTGAATCACAATGTTTTATTTTTAAAGTTATTAATGCAAAACTAAATATTTTTTTTCCGCCAAACTCTTTCCTCCTCTTTATTTGTGCGTGTAGATACCGTGTCAGTTGTTCGATTCATTCAGATGAATGGTGATGATGAAAAACACGACTGAAACCAACGAAAGTATTTGTTCGTCAGTGGTTTTCTTGTGATCGTTCCTTTGCTGTTCTTCGTACTTTGCAATATTCAGTATGCAGAGGGGATTGGCTGATATTTCATTGATTTTCAAAAGTGCTCAACCTGACATTTATATCGTCTTGAAATTAATCTGGCGTCATTGTTTCTGCTCTTTGGTGAAAGGGCAGAGAAACGAGAGTGCACACAAAGATGGATGGATAAGTTATATAAACTGCACAGAATAATACCATTTCCATCCGCACTAACTGCCACAGGGAAGCAGCCCCCTCAACTGTCAACAGCAGCTACAGGATTATTTCACACAGTTAAGATAGCTATATGAGATAGTGAGATTGAGCAGACTTCTCAGAGCGGCATCCATATGGAAGAAATTTGAGGCGCAGATTGCTTTAGGAAGAAATGCTGGTACTTATACCGCATAAAGGATTTTAAAATCAATAAATCAATAGTAACATCTAGGTTGAGGCATTTGTGTAATTATTGCAAACGCACATGACCATTCCCTTGCAGATTGCCATCCTCCACTCTGAATTCCATGCTTCTGTGCCACCAGGTCAGGTTCGGTGGGAAGTCGGCCGGATTGCTTTTTAGTCAGAGACAGAAAGAGAGAATGATTTGTGGAAATAGGGAAAACCGTTCTGCTCTTTCACTGCAAACTGAGCCAGATTTATCCGTTTTTTTACAACGCCAGAAGGTGGAAAGAGCAAGAGGCCAATGGAGAAACCACTTCCAGCATTTAGACGCTTCAGTAAAAACTGAGTAATGAAGGCAAAGAGGGAAAGTGATGTATCTGTGAAAGGAAGCAATTCGGTGTACGGAAAGTAGGAAGGAGATTTCGTTTTAAGGAATGCTGGTCTTTTTTCAACATATTGCAACAGTAACAAAGATATTTAGATGTCTTTCTCTTTTTTCTGTACTTTCACTATTTATGTATTTATTTTCCATGTATACAGAGCCTCTTGGTCACAGATGTTTCCTTTGAGATAAATATAGTTCATGTTCTTACAGCAGCTTTTTAATGTATTACCAGGTGCTCTTAAATTTAGGGCATTCAATAATGCATTGCTGTTAATAAATTCCAGAATAGTGGATCCAAGATAACATAAAGCGTAGGAAGGTTGGACCTACTTCAACTGAGCTGTGTGCGGTTACATTAGGAAGATGCTGAAGTGAACTAGTGTCTGACAGTGCAGGACTGTTTGTACTGAGCAACTGATTCTGCAAAGGCATGAGCTCAAACTTAATTTTACTGTAAAAGGACTAAAAAGCATCTAGATAGTTTGATGATTATCCATGATTCACGATGATACAGCGAATGGGAGAGGGAGAGTGTGGCCCCTTCTATAGAGATAGCTGCACACAATCACAGTGTTTGCATTTTAATAAGATGCCCCACAAGGAGTCATCCAAAGCCAGCTGTATACTATAATGTGGGAACTGTTTTGTCCTTAATTGACTTTAGAAGTTAGAAGTTATGGATTGCTGGTAACCTTTCAACAGTCCGAGACTCTAATTTCCCAGGAGCTGCAGAAGAGGTGGTCTAACAGAGTCCCTGTTTCTCCAGGTACTTAGTTATGACTGGAGTATTTATATATTTACTTTGGATATGCAGCAAGTGCAGATTGTGCTCATCCAACTTTATGATCCAATTTGTAGAAGTCTGTATCATTATGTCCTTTCAGGCTAAGTAATTAAGGAAGGTAATTTTCATTCAGCTGATTAGAAAACAGTTTGGGTGCATTTAAATACAACACACTTTGAATATCAGCTCATTTTACTGAGTCATTGGCCTTAGAGTAAACAGAGTTGGTGGCTGGCACAACAGGAGGGGTTGATGAGATTTTTTTTTTTCTGCCAAATTAAAGTGTCCTGAGCTGAATCATGGTTGTATTTTTAATGGTAAAAATGGTAAAGGACAATATTAGGTTACGATGCCTCTTTTTGTATGACTGCGCTTGTATGAAAAAAAATGAAGGATTAAACCGAGCGTGGTGACTGAAAAAAAAAACATTTCTAGTGTCACTTCCTGCTGTGGGCGTCGATAATGCATGAGAATTACAGTCCTTCTCTGACTGCGCCTGGCCGAGTTCCTGCGCACATGAATGACGGGAAAATAACATCTTGATATACCTCTTTGTTTACTTTTAAATATAAATTGACATAGTGGTTTAAAATGTGATTTTTCAAAGGATATTTTTTCGAATGCACTCAGGAAAATGTCCTCAAAGTCTAACAGCTATGTCTTGTTGGCTGTGGGTGCCGTATGAGCTACAATTAGAGCGATCACATTGCTTGTCATGGGCTTATAGCAAACAGGTATTCAGTTCCAGGTTGGTTGTATAGTTGGGTGCTGCTGTTGTATGTGCAGGACAATTTGAAAAGTTAATCACCTCCGTCTTTTCCAGTCCTATAATATATCTGTATGTTTATCTTCTCATCTACCTACCACTGCCCTCCAGAGGTGCCGCAGAATATTTAGAAAATAGTTTGGCAGCCATTTCTAACTTGTGTTGCAAGAAAGCAAGGGTCACATGGATACTTTCCACAGAGGACAAGTGAAGCCTGAGTAAAGGCAGGTGAGCCCTGACCACATTTAAAATTTGCACATTACTTGATGAAACAGAGCAAAGAGAGTTCAGACACCAGTCTGTAAAGAGGATGTGCTGCCTGTTTACTAATGATGTACTGGAACTGCATGTCAAGAGGGCAGTATGGGGATGAAACGCTGTTCTGCGGTATCGTCGGTTGTTTGGTTCATTTTTCTGTCTTTTGATTTTTTTTTCTGGTATTCTGAATCATCTCTCTAAAATGCCGCAGGGTAGCTTTCATCCATTCCGCTCCTCACCTTGCATTTGCCTCAATCAGTCTTTTAAATCTTTGTGTTCTTTTAGACATGCATTTCAACCGGGCAAATGGCATTCCTGATTAAGCTGCCTGATCGGGAGTGCATTTTGTGGGGGGGGGCAGTGACTGGTTGCTTTGACCATGAGAAAGGCAGCAAAAACCTGCAGATTTTCTGACAAGGTCAGGTACCATTTTGTTGTGATCTTGAATAACAAATATGCCCTGGAATCTTTTCACATGGCTGACTACATATTGCAAAGCCACGGATTATATTTACGGTTCACGAACTTTTCTGGAGCTCTGGTTTTGACTACGGATGTAGAAAAAAAAAGTCTCACAAAACATCACCTTTTGATTAAAAAAAAAATGGAAGGAGTTATATTCAGGATTAGAGATGTATTTAGAGCACTGGACAAACTGAATGACATCTTGGTCCCATGACAATACTAAGTTCCTTGTTCATTCAGTAAGGGATAACATAAGGTCTGTTCTTGGGATTGGATAAATATTTAGTGAAGCTGTGGTGAAGGACATAGGGGACACAGAACTTCGCTTCTGAGATAGTGGAAGACGTTTCTGCAGTCCATGTAGTCTGTGAGATGCTATGGAAGAAATTTACAAGGCTTTAAAAGAGATAAACAGACGAAGATGTTTCCTCTGCCAGGAAAGTACTTCCACAGACTTCCGGTCTTCCTGGAGACAGGCCAGCGTATATACTTTCTGGCAGATAACGACAGCTATTTGGGCATGTGAATTTGTTGTAATGTCATCTTACTTTGAAATAACACTTCAAGGTGTCTCCCGTTTTCACTTTAAATCTGATGTGGAGAGACGTTTAGAAGGTGTCACTCATCTCCGTGAGCATTCCCCTCAGTCTCAGCAGCGCTCGGGTGGAGCGTTTCTCCATCTTGGGTAGATTATTGGCCACTTTAGACTGTATATTCATGCTTCTTTCTCGGGGGGGGCGTCTCTCTCCCTTTCTCTCAACCAATTTGAGATACAGTAGGTGTTCACGGAGGAATTCCTGTGCCTCGGGGAAATAAAGGCAGATTTGCATTTGAAAGAGCTAGATTTGCAAGGTAAGGGTATGTCAGATAGCGCAGAGCTGTTCTCAGGTGTGTTGCTGTCATGTGTTGCAGGATAATTGACATCATTCAGAGAGCTGCTGCCAGCGCTCTGCCAGAGGAGTTCTGTTTGCCTCAGATTACCAAAGATGTTTTGAAAATCGATGAGCAATGTAGGAGAAGCACAAGAAAGCTGTGTGAATACGAGATGGACGGTTTCCTTTGGGTGTAGGTTGAGCTGCGGGTCCAATGAGGATCTGACATGGTTCTCGGTGCTCTGTCTGCCTTTTATCCTGTCTGCAACATGACCTGTCTGGAACACTGATCATCCAACAGAGTTACCTTTCTTTGAGATGCAGCGCTTGGATCGGTGCCATAAAGTGTGAGGTAACTTGAAAGGCCCAGTCCACAGTTGGTTTACAGCACCTCCTCAGCTCCAGCAGTCTCATCACGTACCTTTGGTTTCTTGGTTTATTTGTGTCATCAGCTTCTGCGTCTCGGGTGCTCATCTTTACTTTACACGCTATCAACCTGTACTACAGAGGTGGCATGGACTGTTTCTAACAGTGTTCGGGAACAGACAGACAATTCTGATAATGCCTGACCTTTTCAGTCCAGAACAGCTGAGGACACCTTAGATGTGAGATATTATACTCATTGAGAACGCCTTCAGTTCAAGAGCCACTTTACATTCTGAATGGCCTGAGTTGGCCTGAGTTACAGGTAGTTAACTCATGGTGCTGGATGTCCTTAATTATGAGCCATTAGTGTGAGGGACTGTAAACTTTTAATGTGTATTCTTTTCACGGTTTAATCATGCAGCGTCAAAAAGGCAAATGGAAGAATCCTTATATGAACCAGTTTATTACTCATCAGGATCGGTCCCTGGAATGCCTCATTTCATTTTCAAGAGATAGTGTGGCTATTTAAAGGCTAATAAGTGTATTCCCTTACACTGATTCCTGGCACAATCAGTGTACACTAAACAAATGATAATAATCGAGTCTGTAACCTTTATCTCTTAACTGATGTTTTAACCCTGAGGATTCTTGACCACATTCCTCCTGACATGGGCTGATTTTCTCTTTGGCTTTTCCCAGGATGACTGGATATGTTTCTCTTCTGAGACTGTGCCATAATTCAGTTTATTCTAGAGCTATAATAGAAGCTGAACTTGTACTTGCTTGTATTGTTGTTAAAAATTTCTTAGAATCCAATAACTGAATCCTGAAAAATTTCTTTTGATTAAAAAAAAAAAATATATATATATATATTAATAATTTCAGCACTGCTGTCTCATTAGTTTTAGAATAATTATGAGTATTTTAAAGTATTTCTCAAAGCTAATGTGGCGAACCTTTAACACACACTTAGCACAGGTTAAACCCATGTATGGTACGATCATTTCAAAGCTTTATATGACAGGATGCTGTAGGCCATGCCTTTGTGATTTTTTATTTATTTATTTTTTGTGAAGGCACCATTTCTGTTACTGTGTGTGTGTGTGTGTGTGTGTGTCTGTGTGTCTGTGTGTGCGTGCGTGTGCCTGCGTGCGTCTGTGTGTCCCCACAGAGAGATGGCATTTCTTTTACACTGGCTTCTGTGTGTGGGTGAGAATCTCCAGAGAGAGCTAGTTTTACTCAGAGCTGTCCAATGTGAAATAGAAGTTCCTCAGGGGAAAAGTTGAGAACATCAGGAGCGCTGACACCACCGCCCCCCCCCCCACCCCACCCCACCCTGCTCGAAAAGATCTTTGAATTTAATCTCCTGTTGTCGGTACCTTGAAGGGATGCTCAGTTGCCCACTTTCACTGTATTGTAATCACTGCTATCTCATGCTCCAGCGAGTAGTAGTAACCCATACATTTTGCTTGATGTCCTAGTCATTGCAGTATGTTAACTGTTAGCTTATACTGAAAGCTAACAGTTGTCCATTGCACCCTGAACTTTGAATATCTACCCTGAACCCTGGCAGAAATATTATTATAATCACTATGTATGCATAGTGATTTGAACTCTGAAAATGTCAGCAACTTGGTTGCGGCACGGCCCCAATTTTCTTCCCCTCTGCATCTGTTGGCAGGTCTGAGCTCCACTCGCCTTATCAAATAAATTGGACAGTGGCTATTTCCCCGATTGCCTCCACAGAAAGGTTCTGGCTCACCCGAGGGTCTTCTGCTCACGGCTCTGGCTGATGGGAAGACTACTTAGAATAATTGTCCTCCAAGAGGACGCCTTCCCAGCCAGTGCTGTCTCCTCCATGTTGTTGCATGTGCATCCTGTGCATGTGTGGGGGAGACACACAAAAGGGGAAAAAAAATGGGATACCATTCCGTAGCTTATGTGTCAGGATTTGTGTTCAGCATGTGTTCACTTCTGGCACCGCCTTGTTATTGGAACACTGAAGGACCAGAGCAGATTTATTTGTAGTGTAGCAAGTGGAACTTTTTTTTTTTTTTTTTTGCCTTGACAGCAGAAACTAAATGTTATTGTCTTTACTTTGATCTATACATTAGAAGATGTAAATCCCGGGAATGTGGAGAGGTTCAGACAAGCTGTGTGAGTGAAGCCTCGCAATCCACTGATGTCAACTGCAGTAAGTTGGTGCCTGTTGATCAGTTCATTAGCCCTCAGCGTGTCTGTTTATAGCTTTATATTTTAAATATAACTGCTCCAGTGATGCAAGTAAATCCGAAGATCTGCTCGGACTTTATCCACTGCCCCACAGTGCAAAGCACTGTGTTTAAAGGGCAGTCTACCACATTTACACGGTGAACATCAGTTCACGCTTCATGGGGAGTGCTGTTCACACTGTGAAAACACTTGTATTATGTCTTCTCTGGCTCCGGAGGAGGCTTTCCAAAGTCTGACAAAGCAACCCTCATGATTTCGTCAGTGTTATTTTTGCTTGAGCTTGAGTCTTTGAAAACCTGTGTTACAAACTTGAGGTTAACTGATGAATCAGACCGCAGAAAGTTATTCGCTAACAGTTTTGGCAGTTGATTAAATGTAAAAGGCGTTTATGAGCGAAATGTACACAGTTTTCAGTGGATCCGTAGGATTCCTCTGCTTCTCTCTGCTTTGTATATTTGTGTATAGAATATCTTTGGGTTTTGGACTCTTGATCAGAAAAATTGATCAGAAATTTTTTTTAAATTAGATTATATAAACCATACAAAGAATCAGTTTATCAAAAAACAATTTCACACATTCACCAGTACTGAAAACAATAGGTCGAAACAGCCCCTGTACTGTTTTTCTAGCCACCATTTTGAAGTAGCTGGAAGCAAATACCAAAGGTCTTCTACTTTTCAGGGTATTTAAAAACACAGGGGGACATCAATCGAAGCTGGTCAGTCAGCTTAATTAAATGTGCAGTCTCAAGGCTTTTCTCCTGTGTTTGGGCCAACTGCATTCTCACTTCAGACACATTCCTCCGGGGTTAAATTAAACACGGTTTAAGTCTAATGTGTTTTACTTCCCGACAGCCTGAGCACTATAGACAATGTGTCTGCCAAGGTCACATTCAGTCACAACATGAACATCAGTGTTATCACACACAGAGCTTGAAGCAACAATTTGGCGACTATCAGCTGGATGGAACGGCGACGGGGGAAGCAGTACAGTCATTCTGTGATATCGGGCCTTGCAATCTCATCTTTCCTGCTCCATCATACGACAAACCGTGTGTCCACATGTATAAAAGTAAATGTTACTTGAACAGTGAAGCAAAAATCCCCGAATCATTAAAGCTTCACATGTTCACATCTGCTTTGGCAATGATTAAACACTCTGGTTGTTTGTTTTCGTCATTGTTCTGGGTTGAACAGCACTTTGCTTCTGACTAGACTTGACTGTGCATTACATAATTACTGCTGGATAAAGAGAGCCTCTGGATTGCCACGGCAGCTTTTGCATTTGGCAGTATGACTGAATCTGAATATGATTGACAGTCACACAGGTTGCGACAAGTTGTTTTGCCTCCTCTCTCCCAGTCTTTCCCCGTTTGCATTCGTCTATAGAGTGTGCCAAAATACACATCTTCTCCCAAATTAGAGGTTAGCAGTGACAAATGCTGCAAATGATTGTCCACACTACCTGCAGTCCATATGCACAGATTGCACACAGAAACTCGGAATTGCCAGAGGGAGACTTTGTAAACTCCTCAATCCTTTTCAGGGAAAACCCACCACAAGACCCACAACACCCTTTTCATCTCCTGCAACAACAAACAGCCTCTGTTTTAAGGCCTGTAATTGAGTTTTGCAGTAAGAATCCAGAATCCAGTCAAAGCAAGTAGGAACACGGCTGAGATTTAAACTTCTAAGATACCTAAACTTAAGAGGAAAAAAGCTGAACCTCTTAAAACCCACTCCTGTACACTGTAATTATATTGTCTAGATCTTTTCCATAGCAACAGACATCACTAGACTAGCTACAGAGAGCTACATCTTCTCCATTGCCGCCAATGTGTGTTTAGCCTTTTTCACTTTCAAAACATTGCATTTTTCTGCCTTTTGGCTTCTCTGTTTCTTTCATTGCATAAATACAAAACAGTGCATATGTCTAAATGGAGCCTTATTAGATCAGCAGTTATAAGTATCTATCCATGCAGCTCCAGAAAAGCCTCCCATCAAAGCAACTAAATAATTTTCCTGCTTTCCACTCTTTTTTTCTCCTCCAGTGACTTGTCAGATTAGACCGAATCCTGACTTCTGGGCCGTAGTGTTCTGCACATCGTAGCCTTTTTTTTTTTTTTTTTTTTTTTTCAGTCAGAAATGACTGAATTACTGAGTCTGCTGATAATGTCCCCGTTGGCCGAACCCTCTCGCATGGCCTGGCTCTGCTCTGTTTACTGTTAGAGGGGCATTCTTTTGTCTGACTCTCATAATGAGCATTAGGTTTTTTTTCTGCAGCATCGTGCATCACTCTGCCAAGTGAACATCTGTGGCAGTGGCTGCTCCAGCCTTCATGACTGACAATGTTGTGCAGCCCCCATATTGACATTGACACCTCTCTTGTCTCAGGGCAATAATGATGAGCGCATTGCATGAGATTTTTTTTTTTGCTGAGGACAAGAATTACTGAGCCGTGTGCTCATGTTGGAGTCAGCGGAGATGTTATGGTGTCTTAGGAACCCATGATGTGCTAAAATTGTCATCAGACACACAGTAAAGATGGAATTGTGGAGCTTTACAGAGGAAAAAAGCACCTTTTTCAGTGGTAGACATCAGGCTCTTTAAGTTTTGTCTGTCATTTGTGCTTAGCTCCCATTACAGCTGCATCTCTGCATTTCTGAGACACTGTCAACTGTCATAGGACTGTACGAATCACTATGACATCTTTATTTTTCTGTTTTCAATTGATCATCTTTGGTTTCTATACCGTACTTTGGAGTCTTCTCTTCATCCCAAAGAGACTTTTTTTTTATGTGGACCAAAACGGACCCCACAAGTTTTGACAAGCCCCCCCCACCCCCCACAGCCATACATGCTCACACAACAGAGAAGTGTTTTTGTTCTGTGTTTCACTGGCAGGCCAGGTAACAGGAAACTCAGAGATCTTTCCGTGCTTTCCGATTGGCTGATCAGGAAATCAGATGGTGGCCAGCTCTGGCTTTTCTCCACTATTGAGAGTAGTGATGCTGGGAACGGAGGGGCAGGCTCATTTAGGTGTGTAAGTCAAACACAACAGTGCCACATTTGTTTGTTTGTGCATGACTGAATCATATAACATCAAATAATAGTCATATGTCATATAACACTGTCGATTTTGTCTTTGCACTGCTACCAAACATGAACTACTCCTGCAGTTGCCATGTATATATACTGTAGAGGCTGTTTTTTTTCGCATGTGCAGCCATTGTACCTGTTCTTCAGGCAAGTAAAACGTCCTGACCAAGTAACTGAGGGCAGTTACATGATGGATGATCATTTTGTTTACAGGTCTCTGTTTACATTATGCTCTGTTTTGATGCCAGTTGAGAAATGATTTAGTATTTGTTTTGAGGTCAACTGAACGGGTCAGTGATGCTCTGAAAACCAGCAACAAACTTTTTCTGCTTTTAAACTAACCCCTATAAACATAACACGCCGAAGCTGAAACACCATGCACAGTGGAGTGTGTAAATGAACTGCATGTCACTGGACACATAAAAGCACCACCACATCCACAACTGGCTGAGGACAAATAAAAATCTGCACTTATTTTGAATTATACATATCTTCATGAAATGGAATTTGTTGTCTGCTGTAGCACAAGTGGCAAAGTTTTCTGTAAAGTGCCCCCTCAGACGAGCTAATGGAGCTTCTGCCTGCACATGAGTGGTGAAAAAGGCTTTGCTGGCCAAATTTAGCTGTTGGGGAGAGGCCTGTTTCTGCTGTAATGCAAAAGGGAGTGCAGCTAATGCCTCTGAGACGTTCAAGCGCTGACATTTTAGTTGTTTATTTACTTTTCTGCCTTCATCTGTGCATCGCTAAAGGGACAACCGTGAAGCCTGACTCCATCCATCAGGGTTTCGCTCCCCAATGGCGGCACTACAAGTGTTCTGTGGGCTGTTGTCACCATCATCCGCGATCAAATGTTTGTTTACGACGCCCCACTCGGCAGCATAACATGCCACTAGTGAATGCCAAATACCGGAGTCCAATCTGTCCAGGGCTGGCAGACAGAGAGGAAGGTCTTGGTCGTTTCATTTGATAATTTCACAGGAGAATTGTAGTCGGGCCCCGATGAAATATTTGGTGAAGCTCAGAAACGAGGAGAAGAAAATTGAGGTGTGGTCGTGTAAAAATCAAGTCTCATCAAAACCTGCGTTGTTTGTTGGTGAGCTGGCAAAGCCCTAGATGGAGTTGGTGAATGGAGAGCGGGGTTGTGATTAGTAAGTGATATTCACCCCACGGGGAGGGACATTTGTGATGATTCTGGTCCTTTTTGGTCTATTTTCTGTTCTATAAGCTTCGTACAAAATGTGAATTATATGGTGCTTTAATTGGCAACAATGACAAAAAATAACTTTCTCTTATTGTAAAAAAAAATCTGACATTTAAAAGCTTGAAGTCATGTCTGATATTTGAGAACTGTCACACTGATGATTTATTTTTGTTGATGTATTCTTTTTTTATATATATATAGAGAGAGAGATGGGGAGGATGTGAATTAGATTAAATCCTAGATTAAGATGAACTGCAGCTAGTCCTCGCAGCTTGGTCCTCAGAGTAAGAAGGCTTGAGCTTTATAAAAGGTGAGTGCTGTGGGAGTATCTCTGCAGTTCAAAGGTGGAGAGAGAAAAATGTTTGAAAACCAGCCAGCGGTTAAGCCATCAGAACAAAAGTGCCCCCCCCCAACAATGCATCTCTGTCACACATGCTGAGGCAGCCTTTGAATGTGATGAATAAAGAGAAAAATAATGCCTGTGCTCAGGCATGTAGCATCACAATATACTTAATTTTCTGCTTCTTCGCTCCCTAAGGTCTCGTGAAGATCTTCACTTGAAGCAAACCACAAACTATAACATCAGTGATTACAAGCTTCTTTGAAGGGGCAGGGCAGGAGGAAGATTTTTACCACCTTGTCATGATTATACTGTATCTGCAGGGTTTCATAGCTTTGTTGGTCAATGGCGGTGATTCGGTGATGGCTTCAGCAGAGGGCTCAGAGTTCTGTGGCTTTTAAAAAGAAAAGACAATACCGGCATACACAGTAGTCAGTGCCACATACTGTACACCAGCCTGTTGCTGAAAGTAAAACTCAATCAAGCCCCAAATTGTGTATTAATCCGCAGCTGAATGTAGTCCCCAGCAAATGCTCTTTTTTCCTCATTTGAGTAACTTTTGCTGAATCTTTTTTAAAGATTTTATATTTTGGTGGGAACCAGTAGGAAATATGTAGAATAATCTCAGCCTTCACCTTCAAAATTATGGTCCATTGTCTTGTTTTGGACAAAGAGAGCGAGCATACAACAATACACGAATTACCAGGCGCTCAAAAATGGAGGACAGAGCTGCCTGCAGAGACTGGCGTCATAAAAATGTTCCAACTTTGAGGGTAGAAAGCATTAGTCTCCAGACAAAAAGAAAATGACAAAGCAGTTTTGTAATTGCAGTGTTTAGCAGGATAATATCTTACCTCAGCATTAGATGTTTTTTTTTTTGTTGGATCTCTGCTATAATTATCTAGCTTACTCATCTCTTCTGGTAGAATGTGACTTTATTGTTTGTATTAATTACAGAGCACTGTAAGCTGGAACAAAGGCGGCGCTGACATTATTTGAAAATCAAGCAGATATGGTTGGAACTCCAGTCTGGCCGTTTTGTCTGGAAATTTTGGGTGTTAATAACGGGGAATGTGCTGTTGCTAACTATGGAATACTTCTTAGAAGCCATATTTATCACTGCACTGCGTTGCTCATTTTCACCTACAGGAAATAAATCAGCTCAGCATGTGCAAACCAGCAGCTGCAGTTTCAAATTTGTAATCTGCTCTGTGATATTTCCCCAGCTTCTCATATGATAATTTTCAGAGCCTCCCATTAAAAAGTCTGTCCCTGGCAGGCTCAGCCTCCCTTCTGGCTTTCCAGCTGTACGCCTCTGTGCTGCTGTCGAGAAAACCTCAAAGCTGTTTACTAGTGAAGATAAACACCATAGATATCAAAGTGTTTGAGATGATTGATACGATTGCTGCTTGTGATCCGAGGGTGAAGCCATGTTTGTCACTCAAGAGTTGCTGCCTATTGCAAGGAAATCATTACAAGTGCCAGGGAAATTTGTATGTGGTTATTAACGTTTTTAGGAAAAACAAGTTAAAGTCCCCTGCAGACGAGCATCTTACAAAACGTACTTACACTTAAAAGGTTAGTGTCCAATTTAGGGAGTCTGTGGCTCAGCAGGTTTAAGTGTCATCCGCTAATCGCAAGATTGGTGGTTCCAGCTAGCCACGTAGCTAAAGGCCTGGAAGTATGCTCATAATGAATTGGTATTTAGCGTGTTCTCAAACGGCTGGCAAGTGACCTGCATACTCACTGCAAACTGTGCTGTGCTGAACATTTGAGCCAAACTGGCCAGGCCTGTTTTTTGGGCTCTTAACTGGCCAATTTAAAGTTATCCATATTTTCACATTTCAACACATTAGAGTATATCTGGAGTGATGCTTAAGTGATGCTCATCCTCAGCAGTCACACACTGATGTTGATCAATAAGCCCCATTAAACCAATTCTGCTGGACTTGAATAATGAGGAAAGCAAAACTTTAATTTATGGTGTCCAGTCACTGCCCATTTTTAGAGCCTTCGGATAACATGGTCCCAGACTATTACTGAATATCCCAGTTCAAAAATGTGTTTTTGTCAATATGCTCTTCTCCAAATAACACCCAGCATTTATATAGTTAGGCTTAACCGGATTTTCCAAAGCCCTCAAAAGTGAGCATCTTTCTCGACTCCGACAAGTCAGTCATGTGCCATCATTAAGGCATATGCCACACTGCTCGAGCATGCGTGCAACAGAGTGCGCATCACTGTTGTTGGCATGTAAGCCTACATGTCAACCAAGTCTTTAAAGCTCTCGATGACATACATCACCATGTGTCAGGATTCGCTCCCGTCCTATTTCTCAGCATCCACACACCTTAGCTCTTTAGATCTGTCTCTTAAGAAACATGTCTTTTATCATATTTAATCCTTGAATTGACACATCCCGGCTGTTATACCCTGACTTTTTTTTCTTCTGTCTGTGCAGCGTCTGATGTGTGCCATGCTTGTGAAATGGCCATTCAGATTCATCACATACAGTATGCATATCTAGTACAGACTATTAAAATTTCACTTCACTGGCGATATTTAAAATGATTACAGTCTAAAAATGCATTTTTACAGTCTCATCAGTCTCATTATGCTGTGGAAAAATTCAAGTTTCACGACAGCTCTGCCAGTGAAGACGGCCTTTTCAAATCTATTCAATAAATATTCTTTAAGAGGACCATCAAGGAAAAATTAAGAACTTGGGGGCTAAGATGTGATTTAATCCTGGTTTGCATATTTTATTTATTAACAGCAGGCAGTTAGATTAAATTACAGTGTGTGGCATGGCAGTTGACATGATTTCTGGCGTGTCATAAATGGGTCATGAGGACATGGGTCCCTGTGCCCGGCGGAGAGCGATCCAAACTGTCCACTCGGACGAGGAAGCTGTAATTGAAGCGAAGGTCATACAAAATAAAGAAGAGAAGGATTTTAAGTTTTGTTTTGTTTGGTGAATTTATACACTATGTGCGTCACACCAGTTTTATGTCCATCGCTCGTTTGCTGGGCAGTTAAAAATGTCAGTCTGGGACAGATGGGCCGTGTTTTAAAGGGTCTTATTACACCAGTATGTGAGTTTTACTTCTAAACTCTGGCTGAAAAGTTAAGTATTGATAGTTGGCCACAAAATCACTGCAGCTGATGAAGTAATTTTGGTATTGATCATTAAGTTGTTGTCATTTCGTGGTGTGGAACGATACTTATTTTACCAATGAATACGAGACTGAGTCTGATAACCCCAGGGAAAGCTAACAGGCAGCTCAGAAATCTGGCCTGGAATGTGTTGACCAAAAGCGCTTCTGTTTAGTAGTCCCTCAGCCAACTCACAGTCTTAATATGTGTTGCCATGGCACAAGGCATCTGTGCAGACTGAGTAAGAAATGGCTCTGTCTTAGCTGAAGTGGCTCCCACTGCCGCTCCAGTTTCCCTGTGCAGCAGCAGCAGCAGCAGCAGCAGGGCTCGCGGAGATTCTGAGAACTTGAGTGTGTATTATTGCTGGTTACCGCTGTACAGCCTTTCCATTTAAAATGCTCTTTCATTAATCAGCATTAACGCTGTTCAATGGGGAGCCCGATTCATGTGGCGCTCCCATGGGTAATGCTTCATCCCCTCTCATTTGCGGCGCAAAAATGAACCAGAGTCTGTGAAAAGGGCCGTCTGATTAAAAACATGGTTTCTGTACAATATGCAGGCTCTCTCAGAAGATGATGACGAATATGTAGTGGCTGGTATAAGCTGCTGGTGAGTGTAGGTAATGAATATAAGTACAAGTATTAGTCATCGGGGTTGCATCCTTACCAGGAAATGCACTGGAAGTGGTTATGTCCTACAATAATGTGTAATTATCATCTCTTATGATAAGTATTGTTACAGGCTCCAATAACCAAGTAGCAACTGGGTCACCTCATTTACTCCGAGTCTGAGGGTATTATGCTTCCCCTTTTCAACTCACATCAAAGGAAACATGCTTGATCAGGATGATTTCTTAAACGTTACATATTTCTGTTTCATCTCCCCTTGACGGCGCTGTATCAGATAATTACTGTGTTTTCTCTAATGTGGAGGATTTGACGAAAGAAGACAATAAGAGCTGCAATAACAAGAAACAATGTTTTAAAAGCTGCAACCTGTGAGAATTTTTTTTTTCTTTCTGTTATTTCAAACAAAATGGAAGTGTAAAATACATCAATTTTGATGGGAGGATTTGTACCAGAAATAGCATCGCTAAAGGAAAAGCTGTCTTCAGTAGTTAAACGTTTAGTCAGTATTATTGTTGGTATCACATGGTCACGAGACACGATTCCCTCAGGAGCTCATGATTCCCTGAGAAAAACTGTTTAACAGTAAAAATATTAACTTCTGTTGGAGATATACAAAATCCCTTTCAAACAGTTAAATCTAAGAATATTTGCTCTAAAAAACAGCAACATATGAAAATATTTTTTTAAACTCTTCCACAAGTTGTTAAAACTCCCATAAACAATTCTGAGGACACGATGTCAGTGTCTCAGTGTCTCCTCAGTGGTAGCTGCAGCCCTTACTGTATTTACAGTATCTGAGCTCTGCTTATATCCATCAATTGTTAAGGTATTAACAACGGCCTGCGTTTGGTTTGCTGTATCAAGGACCTGTTGAAACTGCAAACCCATGAACCGGGTAAACAACAAAATTTAAACTTTGAAATTGCGAAAGACTTTTGTGGCTAAAGATAAGTTAATGTTTATGATGAGCTAGTTTCCTTAAATAACTTAAATAGTTAAATACTTAAATAGTATCAGCGGCAAACCGAGAATGGCGGTGATAACTTTAAAATACAGATCCAGATACAGTTTGAGCTATGCGCCTATTCTGGCTGAAGGTGGGAGGGTGGGGTGGGGGGCAGCTTCAGCTGAAAGTCAATTGCTTTCACAAATCATGGATGAGTGGTCAATGCATCGAGCGCAGGTTAGCGTAGCAAATGGAAACAGCTCAGCGGGACTTCAGAATTTTTTATCTGTCACAGAAATAAATGGAACGATGGGGAAGATGTTGCAGGGGCCTCGAACGTTCAACCGAATGTAAATGAGACACTTGAGAGGACAATATGATTTAGGTAATGCGTTCAATGAGTTTGTCCTGAAAGATCTGCTGTTTGTCAGAGTGGAAGTGCAGCGATCTCATGGCGGGAAGAGAAAAACAACAGCGTCTTCCTGTAAACACGGCGAAATCATTAAGATCCCCAGAGTGATCCGCAGCACTCATATTTTATAACCAAACTGACAACCTCCTTCACAATAATGCCAGATACTCTCCAAATAATTAGCACTTAGATTTTCATACAGATATTTTCTCAGTGTCTGTGAGGACAATTTTATGGGAACATGAACTTCTACCTTCCAGTCTGGGTATTAATGAATTATCCTGAAGGCACAGAGCAGACAAACAAAAGCCAAATATGTTAATAATTCATCTCTGTCTTGTATTTCATGAAAGTGAGACCATCAGATCAATAATCTCCATTGGCTCTGCATGTGTATGGATGAGACAGCTGCCTCCATCATGCATCAGTGCGGGAGTCGGGCGTGGCTCTGCGGTCAGATATCCATAATCACAACAAATGGGACGAAAGTGCTTTTATTTTTCCTTTCTGCTTATTTTGTCTTCGGCCAGTGGACACCCAAATAGCATGTCTATGTAAAGTCACAGAGGACAGCTGTCAAATCTGGATTGTTATCCAGCTGATTGAAAATTTCAAATGATTTGTTACGGCCGCTCGGTGTCATTTTTATACAGACTCAGATGTTTTCTCACATAAGATTTTGACTCTGTTAGTTTTAGAAGTTACATACGAGGGAATTTTTAGTTCTTTAGGTCTTTAGTCAGTATTCGGCTTTCAAGTCTTAAAAGTAGTCTTTAAAAACACAGACCCTACACTTGTAGTAGTAGAGCTTGGCAAGCCAGAGCCTCTGGTGGAGGAGGTCATAGCCATAACAACCAGTCAGTGTCTCTGTGTCTCATGTTCAGTCACACATGTATGAATGTGAGGTAGTCCCATGAATAATAACCTTATTCAGACATGTAATACATATGAGGTAGTTATGAGGTTAGACGCAGGTCACCGGGAGGGACAGCTTCAGGTTTGGGTGGCGATACACAGCATCAGCTCGTACTGCTCATCTCTCTTCTCGATGCACCAAGCATCAGTAAATGCTTCTGCTTAAGACATCTGTAATCTCCTGACACTTCCTCCGGCAGCTCGCAAGATTTCCATCACATTACGGACCAGAAATGTCCATTTCTCACCAGAGAGTCCTCCCGCTAACTTTCACAGTCACCTTTAACATCTTTTCATTATTGATTGTCTGGGAGCGACTGCAAAGTTTAACTCATTATGATTCAGGTTCAAGTCTAAATCCAGTTCTATCTGGATGCAGTAGCCACAGTAAATAGCTCATGGTGATAAAAATTTTAGAGGTAAAAAACACAAACCACATCCTGAACATTCTTTAAGAGACGGGAAAGGTTTTTGCTGCACAGACGTAGCAACCAATCTCTACCATAACCATATATGTGTTTAGGTTTGTGAGTAAAACTACATGTAGATGTTTTGGAAGATACATAAGTATGTTGCCTTATACTGTTATTATTTCTTCCCCTTTGGTTGGAGGCTTTTGGAGATGGACCATTTTCATTATCAGTAAATCTGTTGGTCATCTTGACAATTTATTGATTATTTGTTAAGTCAGTGGAAAAAAAACAGTGAAAAGAAAAGTTAAAAATTAAATGTTAAAGTCGTAATTTTAGCAATATAATTTCAGCTCTGGACAATTTAATGTGAACACCTGAAATATTAAAAAGCAGCAGGCAGTATGAGTCCCCAGGTTTAAACATCCTCCCCGCTGAAGTGTCCTTGAGCAAAACACGTGAATCCCTACAACCCCCATGGCTTCTGTTCCCTGCCTTACCTGCACAGTTTGTTGTCCCTGTGGAGCTGGAGGTTAGGGAAGGAGGATTTCACCCCAGAATCAGTAAAATATCATAATATTGCTTCTTTTGAAAATCCAGCATTATTTAATCTGTGGTTAATATGAGATCAGATGCATCATGAGTTGTGAGTGTAAAAGTTTTCACAAAGCACGCGAACTGATTTTGGAGACTCTCAGATGTCAGTGGTTAATAAGACCGTGTAAATGCCCCGCGGGTGCACGCTGTGACCTGAGGCAGTCCCAGCTTTCTGGACTCATGTATCATTGCACTGTCGTCTTCATTCATCTCTGTTATTGATTCATCTGTGGAATTGCTTTTGCCATGACGCAATACAAGGAGGAGGTCTGCTGCACACAGAGGGCGTTCACCTCTGACCTCGCACATAAATCATAGCCTCTAATAAAATTGACTCTTCCCATTCTTTTCCCCTCTCGCCGTTTCCTGCAGGGTCAAAGCAAAGAAAGGGGTGAACCTGCTGCAGACCAAGTCGAAGAATGCCCAGTGGAAAGTGGACTGGGAGGTGCAGTCCGGCGCCAAGCACTCTATTACCACCATCGACGTGAACAAGAACAAAGCAGTCAAACAGGGGTAAGTCAACAGCACCAACTGCAAACACACTGCGTCTGTAGGACCGACTTCCGCACCTGCCGATTCTTGTCCTTGCCCTTGTGCCACACAAAGACAGCAATATTTGTCTTTCATAACTGTGGACAAAATGTCTCTAAAAAGGTTTCCCTGAGCATAACAGTCACAGTTCACACTCTGATTAAAGGCAGCTTTTAAAAGCACACACCATTCTTTGTAAATGCCCCGGGAGCTACGGAAGATAAAATGCAGCTTTGGCCCACAGCAGCGACTAAAGCACCGTCTGCTTTAAAGCACAAAGTAAAATGAAAGGAGATGTTATCTACTTAGTCTCACTACATCTGCTGTTAATTTGGTCTACATGGACAGACGAGGTAGAAGATTTTCACAGCAATGGTGCAAAGTTCCTCAAAAGTGTAAAAGCACCCAGACACCGTCCTGTTGTGTCTGATGGGACAGCAATCGACTCTGTAAACACAACCCAAAATTAAGCGGTTTTATTTTCAGATGTCTGCCTCTGAGAGTTCTACCTCCACCCCAGTACAAAGGGGGCGGTGAACTGACCCTTTGAACAGCTTCTTGCTCGTTGAACACAGTGAACATCAGTCACATTTTGTTCACCGGGTCTTACACGAGTGCAGTTTGTCCTGCCTCTGAGCTAGATCCAGTGAGGGAAAGCAAAAAAAAAAATTAGCAGCCATAAATCACAACATGTGATGCGTTCAATTCATTAAGAACCGAAGCACTGGGAGTTGGGCTGGGTATCAGACATTAGCAGCTGCTGGTCTAAGTATTTGCATCCCTATGGACACGTTTATGGTTGAGGAGAAAGGAGGAAGAAGACAGAGAGTGACCTTACCTGATAAAGGAGTCCACCATTCCTCTCTTGTTTACTTCTTAGCGCCTTAGTGGCAGCCTTTCTTGCTATATTTAGTGACCCATGTCATGTAATCTTTGCCACCCTGTCACCATGTGGGAAATGTCCAGTAGGGGGTCAAGCATGTGCAGAGAAACAGCGTGTCATGCCGCATTTTGTCAAAAGCCCAGTCAATTCTGTGACCACCTAAAGCCAAACAGCCAAACAATAGGCATCCAAAGTTATAAAGAGTGGAGCCATGGAAGAATTCGTGTTTTGATGCTTCACTCCCATCAAATTGATTGAACATGAGCATGAAATCTTTTTATATAAAAAAAAAAAAAACCCTCACGCCTCTTTGGATTTTCTTGTGGAAATATATTGTTGTGAAATTGGTTCACAGTGGTTGCACTCTGGGTTGCTGTTTGGAAGTCTGCACAAAGTCTTTATTTGTGTCCGAGTGGTGCAAAGTTTCGAGAAGATTTAAGTTCCAAAAGAACATCTCCCCAGTAAGTTTTGATTTGGGATGTACTTTATTTTGTGTCACTGTCTAAAATATTTCCAGCTATTTGTTGTTGTGTAAACTAATATTAATATTAATATTACTGATACTGATTACTGATAATGATATTATAATATTAGCTGCCTAAAGTTAAAGCTACTATTTACATATATTTAGTAAAAGCAGGACAGACCAGATGTTACTGTTCATCCATTTCTGAACAGTGTTTTCTCCTGATTCTTCCACCTTGAAGCACCAAAGTCAGAAATTTAAAAAATTCTACACAAAGTGGTTTTAGCCAGATTTTAACCACATTTTAACACTCGTACAAGTTGTTTTTGGAAAAGTCAGAGGAGTTCTTTTTTTGACAACAGTGACGCTGTTTTGTTGTTGAAGTATGAGGACTTGGTGTCTGTGAGCAGTGATGGAACAAATTGATTTTTTTTTTCCAATTCTCTTCCATTTGTTTGGCCGTGAGCCCGAGGCCCGAACGAGTCAAGGTGTTGAAAATGTCTGATAGATTGTGATGCAGATAAGTCAGTGATACAGGATATATTTCACATACACATTTCAGACTTTAGTTGAATTAGTCTGACAGCATTCAAATACTTGCTACTGCTTCATCAGTTCTTCAGTAGGAAAATGACAAATACAGGCCTTCAGCTCATGTTACATGTATTTTAATGGTTCACAATGATTCCAGTGTGTTTTGGGAATAGCTTCTGTTATCACACTTTCAGCACTTTCATTCCCTGTAGCTTTCTTTTTGATTATATTCGTATTTGCTTTATTAGGAAAGTACACACAATCCTATTTTCTTTCTTGTTTGATGTTTGAGTGGATGAGCGGGATGACTGGAAATTTTCTTCTCACATATCTTTTAAGGCAGAAACTATGTGCAGCAGAGACTCAGATACTTTACAGTAATGAGCCCAAAAATACATGAATTCTCAAGACAATTCTTTCCCTAATCACCCAATTAAATGCAGTAATAAGCCGAATTCTAATATGTTTTCTAAGTTCAATAATTGTTCTCATTCATATGTCTTTTTGTGCTTGATTTAAGCAGCACCCTCCTCACACACACACACACACACTCACACACACTTCCCTCTCCCCTGAAAACCACAAACACTCACACTCCGGCATCATTTTGCATCTTAGTGGTGACTTCATCTGAGTACCCATTCTGTGTGAACATCTGGTTTTGTTTACTCAAAATTACCTGAGACTGAGGAAATGAGGTGACGGCGTTTTCCGTTGGGGTGTAGTGCTGATCTCTTCATCACACTCCTCTCTTTATTATTCTTTACTTATCCTGGATTTTCTCTTCATCAGATCACACTTCAGCCAGAGCTGGAATTATTCAACTTTTTTTTTTTTTTTTTCTGTAAACCTCCATCTGGAACAGTCCCATTCGAACAGCAGCTTGCTGATAACACCACATGAACCAATGCATTATTGATCGTGGTCAATGGGTTTCAAATGAATAATGTTCTTGAAAATGCTGTGGCATTACCACTGTTGCAGTCAGAACAACAGAAAGACTCGATCATTTAATAAGACTCTTTTTTTTTTGTGCTCTGAATAATTCAGCGTTAAACAAGGGATGAAACAAGAAAAAGACTCAGAGCACATTTGTAAGTGCCAGTATTTGCTCTTAACCAGGACAGAGACAGACTGACAAATGCTCTGTTTTCAAAGCTGCTCTGTGAAAAAGAAAATGTTTTTTAGCACAATAAATGTTCTCCAGGGTCTGTTTACATAAATTATTTCCACATGCAAGGGAATATCTTTTATCGTTTTCAATGTACACTTTATTTTGTGGGCCAGTTTTGTAGGCCAAAAAAATGGAGACGCCATTTGAAATATTTTACAATACATACACAGTCTGTTTACTGACAAACAACCAGTTTACCCAGTTGTATCCAGATACTGTTGGTGGGCATAGGTTTTTGGTATAGGTCATTGCAAAGGCACAATGGTCCCAAACATGACAATGTCACTGTGGTGACAAGACTCAGTTCACTTTGGATGGAGTCAAGCCGCATGTTTCCTCCTGCCTCCAGAGGCTTTATGCTGAGCTAATACAGAGAATTGATGTTGAACTTACTCCCAGCAGAAAAAAGCTCATAGAATATATGTGCTAAAATATTATATTATTTCTTTTTAAAAGTCCTTGTCTTTTGCTTTGAATGCTTTAAAAAAAAAAAAAAAACAGACTCGAGTGCTCTAGATGTTACAGAGCTATAAACTTAAACATGGACTCTTCTGAAACCTCTGTTCACCGTCTCTGTTCTCCTGCTGTCGTAGCGCTGCCTTGCAGTGCTTTGATCCAATGAACTCTCCCTGTTAATCAGTTCAAACAGTCCTCTGATCAAAGAATGAAAGTCCCCTGAGTTCTGAAAAAGCCCCAAGCTACAGCTTTTATAATATATACTTTGTGCTATACAGATAGTACATCATTAACTTAATGGAAACAAGGCTGGACTTTCTTGAGCCACGTCTTCTTCCTTCCTCTGCTGTATGAAATCACTCATTTAAGTTTTCACCACCCACTACTTAAAAAAAAAAAAAAAGCCTTTATGTTAAATGTTGTTTGTCAGTCACATCAGTTCTCTTTTATGTATTAGTTTCTATCAAAACTGAAGAGATTAATGACATGAAAGATTTTAACCGTTCATTTGAATAAGGGAAGAAAATGGATAAGAGAGCAAAACTCACCAAAACACTTCCTTGAATAATGACTGTGATTTTTTTTTTCTTCCTCTGAAACCTTAGGAACTGGACTCAAGTGACATTAATTAGCCAACACATACATAATTTAGTATTTTGATGAAAAGGTCATCCTTTCATACCACTGAGATATCCTAAGGAAATGTAATAAGACATACTGTAACACAGCAGCTACAGCAGCTTCCCTACCTAAAGGGAAATGTGAAGGTTGCACTGTAATTCTGTGCAGTCACAGAATGCACACAGGCAATGTAAGGAGATAAAAACCTAAAGCGAGAGAATCAATAAGGGTTCTGATAAGGTCATGTGCCGGCAGCCAGCAACGTAATATTTCCTAAAACCCGATCTTTTGATTCGGATCTCAAAAATAATGTCAAAGTCTAACTGTAGCTCATTGCATGAAATGTGAAGGAGAAATGTCATTTTTCATTTTCAGTTTCATGAATTACTCTTCCCTCTTCATACTCTCTAACCCAAATCAGTGCATTGTGAACATCATTTTTCCTTCCCTCCGGCGCGGTGGCAGTCGACGCTGTATCGAGCGGCTGTACATGTACTCACTCCACTGGGCCATATTGATGACAGCTTTAGTGTGTCACGGGCACACGGGGGTGTTTGTTTTCAGTGAGTGATGTCGAGACAAATAGGCTGAGATCTCATCACGATGTTCCTGAGAGGAACCTTTTGTGGACGGAGGATCTTGCAGATAGTTTGATCCGGGTTTCATTAAAGGGCTCTCAGACTGCATGGTGGGCTGGGTCTCTGCTTTTGTGAAGGACAGATGGCGAGCACTTCACTTTCAACTGGAAGGTGAGGTTCAGGCGGGACGATTCCCGTCACGCGTGGAGAGAGATTTAATTTGCCCCTTCGCCACCAGTGAGACAGTTTGGTGATAGGCTTGTTGAACCTGAGGATTACAAGCCCAACAAGCAGGATTTTCATAACAGGGAGGCTGTTATCGCTTCTGCATCACCGGCATGTTTGTGAGAGTAAAACAGAGATCCAGCTAAAGTCTTCTTCACGCCAAAAGAGAGAAGCAAAAGAGAGCGAATGCTCAAATATTTCATGTGCGCAGCCATCCAAACAATCAGGCTACCTACCAAAAAGTTATTGATTGGTCAGAACCAGAACTGCAGCCATTGCAATTACGGCTATTTGAAAGTGAGAGGTTGAATAAAATCTGCAATCTCCTTGCACAAGCTCTACTTTCAGGTCTTAAGACAGAAGAAGAAAGCCGGCCAAGAAGATTAGGGAGCAGTGATTGTTTATTGACGAGACCTGCACAGGTTTTCATTCAGAGACCATCAGTGATTAATCCATGGCATATGATAACTCCATCAGAGTAAGCAGGAATGCCATTAGAAAGCTGTCACTTCTCATCACTTCTAGTGTCTCTCTCAGTAAGAGTTCCATGCATAAGTGGAAACATACAAGAAAATAAACAACTCTAAAGGCAAATCTGCTTTTTTCACTGATGTACAAGCAAATTATTAGGAGAGATGTCTGACATGAAGGTTTCTCTGTTGTATCAGCTTCAGAATCCAATCTGGTCTCCTGCAGAATACACTGCGTCTGCATCTAATTAGCTTCGCCAAATACTTTTTTGGGGGGGAAATGTGATTGCTACCTGCATCGCACTCACTGAAAAACATTTTCCAAAGCAGGAAATGTGACATTCTTATACCGTACAGAGGAGACGCAGAACTTTGAATCTGTCTTTACCTTTAGGTTTATAAAACAGGGTGAAATGGGCATAACTTTGTTCTCAAATGTGCAATGTGAGATGAAGAGACATTAGCATAATGCACTGATACATCATTTGTTCACGTAGGGCTCGATCCAGGTTCCCCTATAAGTCCTTTCAGTTCTACAGATGAAACACTTACTTGTATTTAGGGTTTGTGACCAGACCAATAAAAAAAAATGTTTTTAAAAGGATTATGACACTAAAGGATTAAATTGCAGCATGGGAAAATGAATCATGTTGTAATATGCTTTAGCAGAGTTTCAGCTTCTTCACCTTGACTTTATTTAATTGAGAAAGGTGTGGACCAAAAACACTTATCATAATGGTCGAACAATAAAATTATATTAACCAAAACCACGGCTCCTTATTTTTCAGATTTATGTGAGTAAAGTGAGGGAAGGTTTTAGAAGTTAAGTCAGTGCTCCACTGGTGAAGCATGGCGTCGTAAACAGGATCCTGTGACCTTTACGATCCCGCAGCCATGTTAACTGCCTTGTATCTGTCAGGAAATCTGAGATCCACCAATCAGACTGAAGGAGCTGCTGCTTGAAATGTTATGATGGGGCCTTTTCATCAGTGAATGTGTTCTGCTCTGCCTCTGAATGCATAACATGGATCATACTCCATACTCTGGCTTTTATTCTGAAATGTTGTTTGGATAGCTTATTGAATCATGATTTATTGATACAACCAGAATACCGTAATCAATCTTAAATCTATGTTCGAGGTACATTCATCAGCTTACTCACTTGTTTTTCACAGAAAAACATGCCTTCAGAAATGTAGATGTAGAACCATATGACAAGTATCAGCTCTGCTCTAAAGCATCTGGCTTCAGTGCTTCACATGTGGAAGCCTTAATGAATGCACTATTTCTTTTTTCAACTCAAGGGTAACTTAAGGAAAACTTTAAAAATAACTACACAGCCGTGTGTCGGCAGCTCGCTAAATGGCATGTTTAATAATTAAAAACTATCCAGTCAAACTATTTCATTACCAGAAATGAATGCATTGCCAGAATTTCTTGTTATATTCAGCAGTGTTTTTCATGTGTATATTACTGTAACTGACAGTTTGACTCTTTTTTTGTGTGTGTGTGTCTTTGTTTTTGTCTTCATGGTCTCGCAGGGATGTGCTGGGCAACGTCGAGGTGATGCAGTTGGATTTTGAGATGGAGAACTTCACCAGCCTCTCGGTGACCAGACGGATCAACTGGAACATCGACTACAAGGGCCAGAACCCGCCTCCTGATTCAGAGAAGGTGGTGACGGAGCTGACGGTAGTGCAGCGGGACATTCAGGCCATCATCCCTCTGGCCATGGTGAGTGAAGTCTTGTTTTAAAGGAAAATTTTCCCTTTATATTTTTGCCTTTCAAAATGTAAAATAGATTATCAGTAAACTGTTAGAAGGCATATATTTTGCTGAACATATGAGCATTGTGAAATCTTACATTACCCATCGTGTGGCTACAAAGTGCAAGGACACTGGCAGCCACATGTGTCGACCTAAAAGTAGGCAGGAAATGTCAGGGATCCTGTGAGAGTCACGTTTCTATCTACACTACAACTGTAGCTTTAAATACCTTTAATTATGGCAACCTGAACTTTCATGATACAGACAGATGTACTGTCATTACAGATAAATCTAATCAACAGCTACTCTCCGTGCAGCGATTTCCTGATTGTTAAGAAAGTCAACCAATCCCAGAACACTTGACTGTCTATTACTCATTTAATCGGGGCTTCTCTCCTTGCCTCGTGAAAGGTGGCAATTAGTGAGGGCAGTAAACAGATTATGGGAACAAAGGGAAATTAATCAAGCAAGAGGTGCTAAGTACCTCTGGCTATGCCTTGCCTTCTTACTTCCTCTCTTGTGCTCTTGCTTCACTCACTTGAAACCCAGTGAAAAAAGTCCAACCCCACATTATAACTGCGCATTAAAGTTTACTGTGCATGGTATATAATACTGCAGACTGGATGCAGGTAGTGTGTGGAAGTAGATGTGTGGGGACAAAGGTCATCATTGCAGCACTGACAATGTAAAAAAAAAAAAATCAATATCTATCTCAAGGTAAAAAGCTGGATACTTTATCAGAATGAGTCTTGTTTGTCTGCGATATATTTGCATAATTACAACTGTTCTGCACCCAAAGCTCCATTAAATATACTTGAGCTGCAGTTATGACTTTGTGTACCGCACATCTGTTGTAACATAAGGTTCACTTCATATCTCTGGTCCCCTTGACATTTGGGATTATCATGCATCTTGTACCCAGATGTGTTTAGCTGCACTGCAGAATTAGATTTCTGCCTGTGTTATTTCCCCTTGTAAAATTTACATTCTGAAGCAAGATGGCAGAAACGATTGCTGCCTTTTTTTCTCAGCTGCCTACAACCTCTGCACTCGACACGCTCGTCTCTAAGCAGAGGACTCATGTTAATACTAGACGGAACAGTAAAAGGGGGACTGGTGCTGTCATCATCTTCAGTGTTTTTAGTTGACAGGGAATTTCAAGGGCATCATTTCAAGGAAATTGACTTGACTTGACATCAGTTTTCTTCCTTGTCACTGGAAAAAGAGGACTTGGCTGCATTTGTTTTGAAGCATATCTGTAACACACTGCAGACAAAGCCCATTCAGCCCGGGAAATCTCTGAGCACTTCCAATTAGTCTATCAAGCATCACTGACGTTGTTCAACGATATAAATAGTCACAATTCACTTCAAAACGAAATTTGAGACCATTTCAGATCAACTCCCGTTGTTGGAAGGCACAGTGAAGGGGGGTGCTGGAATCTGGTGAAAAAGAGGGAAATTCTTGAGTCAGGCTAAGACTAAAAACTTTCATCATCAGACAACATTTATTGATTTCCAAATGTGAGGGAGTCCAGCAGGTCGGCACCGTGGTCTCCTTGAAAGATGAGGTTTAATCCATCATTTCTTGTGCGGTGACTAATTGGATTGTGAATTATATCAAAGCACGGGGAGATATACCACAGTTAAACAAAAGTTAACACCCATGAAATATGACTGATGAACTGAAAACAGGTGGTCTTATCAAAGCCAACAGAACGGAGCAACTTTATCATTATGGCAGTTTGTTGAGTGGCTTAATGAGACGGTTTTAAACGGTGAGGCTCCCTGTGGTGCAATGACACCGTCACAAGCTGTCTTCACTGACCCAAATAAAACTAAAAATTACCATAATAGTTTAATATTTGCATCAAATTGTAAGTTACGTAAAGATCAGGTTGGAAATAGAATGTTGAAAATAGAATGAACGAATTCCCTCTGAATATATAATAGATTTTTTTTCATAGTGGTGTTGATGACTAATCCTCAAAATGAGATTCCAACAGAAACGGTCTACCGATATCCGTGAGGAAAAAACCGAATCCTCTCCTTCATAGTGTGTTTTGAACGACCCTCAAGGTTATTTTAGTGTGGCCAGGATAAGCTATTGATTTTGGTTGACTGTTAAATGTAAGAACGGTAATAACTGTTGCGGTGGCTCTAAAAGTTGAGCTTCCAGTCTGGATGTGACCTTACAGCAGGTGAACACGCACAATACAACACTGAGGTTTAAAAGCGATTTTTTTTTTTCATGTACAACATCAGAATGTATTTTAATCAGCACGGGGAACACGACCGCTGCGTGTTCACCAAAGCAACCAGGTCAAGGAACTAAAGCATTTAAAAGAGAAATGAATCAGGTCAGAGGATGTAATACTCAAGGAGAAAAAGTCTAACAGTGCAACAAAAAGGTTGGCTCTGAAGTTGCACATCCTTCGGCTCCTTTTGATGTAGAATAACTGTCATTTTAAGTTTAGCGGCAGATGCAAATCAACCAGCACTTTGCAGCTGGTGGCAAAAACCCACTGACAGCTTGTAGAAAAGCTCAGCACTTTCGGAAACTGCTGACATAGAGAGGTGGGAGGTGGCTCTGTATCCAAAATACAAACATTGATGCGTTTTGTGTTATAAAGCAACAGAGATGAAGGTCTAGGACAGGGACCCCTGCAGTAACGTTTCACTGAGAAACGTCTGAACAAAGAGGGAGACAGAAGGAAGGAAGAGGACGAACAGTTTCAGGATGGTAATGCTAAATCCACCCTAGGGCTTTTTTGACACCAAGCCACTCGAGGACTCTTTCACTGGACCTTCTTATTACTTTGGGGAAAGGAGCTGAAAAAGAACAGGCGGGGTGATGCAGAGCCGGAGTTAGCAGTTACGCCAGATTCCCAGCTCCATTAGCCGCTCTGTGCCACAGCAGCTACCAGATGGCAAATTAAAAATGATGTTTTGTGTTGCACAAATCTCACAGCTTGAAGTCACGCATCATATTCGTACATGTATATCTTTGTGCATTCGTAAAGAGACACGTCTGGCAAAATGTGTTGTTTACATTATTCAAAAGCAGGTGGAAACGCTAGTAGCTGAGCTGAGCATTAAAGTCCCACATGCTAAGTGACCTCGCCTCAGTGCCTGTGAAACCAAGACGCTGTGGGCAATTCCAACAAGGCCCCACAGTAATGGATTACATTTAATGGGATGACAATAACCACGAGCAAATTACTCTGTTATCTGTAAACAGTGTGTAGTCAAAAAGGAAATCATTTGTTGGCCTAATAAACCATGTAAACGAGTAAGACATTCAAACTGAGATTATACACACTGATGTTAAACAAATACAAACGGGCGATCTGGTGAGTATGACAATAGTGTCGCTTCAGGAAATTAAAGAATTGTTTTTTGTTTTTGTTTTTTTTTTTCAAATAAATTCAAAATAAAATGTTAGTCTATATTATATAGACTCAACTCTGAACTGATTAAAAGTGATCGAATACCCAATTAACAAGATCTGGATGTGAATCTTAGACTGACCCAACAGTTTAGTTGATTGTGTATCTTAGACATTATCTCTGTTGTTAAAGAAATTAAAAAGAAAAAAAAATTGAGAACCCAATTTTTAAAATTACTGTCAAGTGTTGTAGTTTATACTCCAGTGTAATGTGGCTGAAATAAACCAATTTAGTGAAGTTGGAATTAAAACATTTTTGTATTACCATTAAACAGCATATCTAATAACTTGCTTTGCTGCTTCATACAGAACATACTAATTAAGTGAAATGATAGCTGTGTGCAGTCATGACTGATTTTTGTTACAAGCTAAGTTCAGGTAAGCATAATGAGTGCTCCCATAGCAGCACACATTTAATTGTAAAGTGTCTTGTGTAGTGTAATACTTACCAGATGCCAAAACAGCAAGGAGAGCTCAGGGATGATGTCTTTCAATTAGGATTACACCCCAGAGTCCACAGAGGTCTGCTGTGCTCTGCTTCCCATAAATATTGGCCATATTTTGGAAATTCAAAAACTAAATAAATGAATAAATTAAGAAGCAACCTAAAAAAAAGAAAGCCTCTCAACCACCTTAGCTTTAGTAAGAAAAAACAGTTCTGCCGCAGTTCTGAGACCTTTTCAACCCGCTGGCTCCGACAGTTCAGACAGTTCGGATCACTTTTTTTTTTTTTTTTCTGGAAGCAGCAGATGCATTTTCGCTGCCTCACCACATAGATTTTCAACATTAGCCTACTCACTAATGAGATTCTCTCAGAACGTCTTTTATCTGTTTAAGAGATGCCACCTTTCTCAATAATTACAGCCCCGTTTTCTGTGACTGGTTCAGAGAGAGTTTACGTTCTCATGCTAAAGCGTCACTTTGGAATGTGCACAGTTACTGCCACAGTGAAGGCTGAATATTATCGATTCCTCAGACAAGAAGCAGAACTGTGCAGCCTTATTTATTGATCCGTCTAAAGCCTAAGCAGAGGTTGATTAACATAGGAATGTCTGGCAAAGCATTTGTTCACATTGTTTTCAAGTAGGACTCAATGTGTGAAAGTTAATGGAGTCAAGCTCCTGCTTTTTTTTTTTTTTACTGTAGTTAATGGAATTCTCCGAGGTTATATACTTGGTGTTCTGTTTACAGAAGTGATTTGAAACTGAACCAACACGGAAAAGCTCATTGATAAGGAAATGATACTGCAATATATACTGTACCTCACAGAGACACTATGTCCACAACGGTCCACCTTTGCTATTTTATTGTCTCTGCTCTTTCTTGACTTGTGTAGAACACAGATGTTCGAGATAAGAAGACACCAGCCAGGTTTCCATCCTAATATAAATCAATTTTTAAATTAATTTCCTGAAAATCTGCATAAGAAAATGCAAATTATTGTACATTTCCATTTCTACTCAGTATTTTATTTTTTTGTTGTTTTTTACAAAGTTGCATAAAAACAGGTGGAAAAACCTGCGGGAGCCAGAAGTTATTTCCTGTTATAAATTATCTTGGTATTTGGCTTGATGGATTTGTCAGTATCATACCGAGTAATTTTCAGCCTCTATCTCATTTTGCATGTTGTTTTGCTCGGATCGGACAGAGGGCTTCACTGTTCTCTGCTCCAGCTGTTTGGAAAAGTCTGTAGAATAAAATGAAATTAAAGACGTTTGCAACTCCGGTGGAATTAAAAGCCATTACCTTGTCCGTGGTATATCACTCTACTGGTAATTGCCTCTTGTTATTACCAATTTTATTGATATAGATTTTGCTTCACAAGTAGGTTTTTTGTTGGTTTATGTATTTTTTCTTTGCTCGCTCTTTCTCTTTTTTTGCATTTATGGTATCGACCAGGTCTCTCATGCAGAAGAGGTGTTTGACCTCAAATTGACTGTAAAATTAAAATATTTCAGACTGTATCTTTTTGATCCTCTTTACATCTTTTCACCTGTTTGAGTGTGTTATGGAACTCTTAGACCTTAAGTTCAGTGTCATGCCTAAGAGCCGACTGCCTTTGTTATTTTCTTAGAGTAGATGCTTTGACAACACTCAGTGCTGAGTGTGTGTCTAATATTCCCTCTATGAATAAACAATTCTAAATCTTGCAGCTGAGTAGAAACCCATGAAAACTAGAGCGGGGAGAAAGTCGCTTCATGCTCCACACCCTTATTAAGACTTTAAGATGAGTGCAGAGCAGAAATTTAAATATACTGTATTTGATTTCAGGAAAATTTACATGGTCTCTCTCATAGTCTCTCTCCTGGGCTACTTGTGCACCACAAATGAGAAAACTTGTTACCCCCTTGCAGCTTACATGATCTGCAAAAATATATATATATATAAATAAAAAAAGAAAATAATGAATTGATCTGAACTTCAACTGGAGGCCTGGTGTGTATTTTAATTGGCTGTTTGCATTCCAGTGCATTCATAACAAAAATGCAGATAGAATGACAATGTTGGCCTTGTTTATGGTTAGTTTATCAGAATTCAAGGATTATTTTTATCATTGCCTACAACTTGTTGTATTTACCACAGTTTGAACCCTTTGATATTGAGAAGTTTTAACTATATAGAAAAATGAGGGCAACGATGAAACGGGCATTCGCTCAGTGAATTAAACCTTAATTGGATTAATATTTCAGCGTAGGTACCCGACACATGATCAGAGGGGAAACTACAAGTGTTTCTGTCATGCATAGTTTTCCTCATTCAAGATTATCTTCATGTATTGGTTGTCCGTGAGTAAATGGATTATCAAACACAAAGCTTTTGAGCAGCGGTCAGGCTATTATAGCCCGATTTATGAATATGAACAATTGAGAAATTCTCTATGCGTTTATCTATGCTCTCTGTGCTTTTTTGACCCAATTAAAACTATACTTATACCATATTTTACTCCCAAAAGCGCTCATGGCTAAAATATTCAAATTACAATAATAATACAGTTTCCTGAGTGGAATTAGAACCGAAAACCCGCATTAACACGACAGCTTGTTCACATTCAGAGTTGTTGTGGACTTCAGTGAAACACGTTTGATAAGAGGCATCCATCCCTTAACGAGATTCCTGCTGTGGCCAAACCCATCTCTTCTAACATCCACGTATGATTTCCACTCATGGGCTCAACCTAAAACTGTGTAATGGATAGTTGCATCAGAGCCTGTGCACTGGTACAGTAAATGTCGTGGCTTTTATGTAGCCTGAAATTTAAGCCTGGCGCTGTGATTTGCCTAGTAGGACCACCTTAAAAAAAGTGTTTGGCAGAATGATTAAGGTTGGGATTATCGCTTTTTTTTCTTTGAATTCTCCCCCTTCCCATCCGAGTTTCAGTTACTTCCAGTTGCTCACTGGAAGAAAAGTGCACTGGAAATGAAAATGTCACCTGATGAAATGCAATGAAAGACGCCTGAGTAAAATGAGTTCTGGTCTGCCACTGAGAGTGTCACCTGGGAGACACAGGAGCCCTGATGGTAATGGTTTTAAATGTGGACATCAGTAACACTGATGAAATATCAAGAAAAAAATCACTCTCTGCCTCTCACTGTTTCATGGATATGATGTCTATTTCTTTTCTCTCTTTAGGACACCGAGATTATCAACACAGCCATTCTGACTGGACGCACTGTGGCCATTCCTGTCAAAATGGTCTCAATAGAGATGAATGGAGCAGTCACTGATGTCTCAGCCTCTGTGCAGTGCAAGTCCTCAAATGAAGACATTGTTAAGGTACAGTAAACCTGATTTCCTCGATCTCTGGATCTGGGGGAAGATGTCAATTTAGAAAATGTAATCCCTTTACCCGTCCACGAATACTGGAGGGTAGCTCAGCACCGCGGTAACAACATCAGGAAAGCATAAAAACTTCATTTTGGGATGCTCCATATGTACCCTGGATTTGATTCCTGCCTTATGCCTCAGATAAAATCAATGGATGTTCATAAAACTCTGTATATATAATAAATATGGTGGCAGTAAAGAGCTCCATGGCTTGTTTTCTGAGGCAGCGAATCTACTGCAAGGAGACACCTTGTCCACAGTTTTCTGCTTGCCTGATGTACTGTAGTGGAAAAACCCACCACCTCTTGTTGCTCACTTTAAGCGTGATGCCTGCAGGCAGATATAACACCCCCCCGGATCCGGAACAATCACTGCTCAGACTCACAGGGAATCCGAGCTAAGCGGACAATTTCAAGTCTGGTTTGTTGATTAAGCAAATTAAAGTGGGATCACAACAACTTGCAGAGCCCATTAGAGACTGCGATTACGCACTTATTATTTTCTCCAGTCGATTACAGTCATAATAGATTGCACTATAGGCAGATTGTATGAGCAGTACAGCAAAGTGTTGCCATTTAAAACTGTTGATCATATTAAACACGATGGAGGAAAGGAAGGTGTGACATTAGAAGAAGACGACAATGTGTAATGTGTGTCATTATATTCAAATGTGCAACACTGTGGACGGTGCAGCCAGAATATTAAAGCAGTCATGGTTCCCCCAGGCTTTTAGGTTTTATTACACAACATCCTTACAGAGACACAAATCGAAGCTCAATACTCAAATAATAAACACAGCAACAGTACATAATAACAGCAATAATGCATCAGCAGCACTATCAGAAATACATATTCCTGCCTTTAGAAGTTTTTCTTTGTTTTTTTTTTTGACAGAGGAGTGTCTTAATGAGGCTGGTAAAATTGAATTAGTGCAGAGTCTCAGTCTCAGTTGACAGCAGGGACAGGTGATTCAGTCTGCGTTGGCTCATTGTGGATCTCCGTCTGTTTTTAAGTAGCCCCAGTTTTGAAAAAGAAGGTCATAAATAACCAGAGTGCTTTTTTAACCTTTGGAAACACTGACTATCACTTTCTTCCTCTTATAAGTTGTGCCACTGACCTCGCTGAGGTGTCCTCGATTTTCTTTAATAAATTCTCTGCATGCAATCTGTTCTGGAGGTGAACCGCTACTGTACAAAGATCTTCGATGGAATACTGTTCAAAAACCCAAATGCTGAATACATTTGTAGGAGTGATGCCTCTGATCCATTCCTGTGACAAGTCCATCTATTTCTGGCGTAATTCTGGGGCAGAGCTTTTGTTGCGAGCGCTTGTGCTGACCATCTCAAATCGGACTTTTCTGTCCTACATTTCTGTCCTGTGGTTGTCATTGGGCTGTTAACCTGCTGTAGCTATCTGCCGACTTGATGTGGGTTTGGAAAAAAATGAAAAAGTGTCTGTGTGCAGCACACAGTACGCACCCGCTCCACTGTGTGCAGGTGACGATATACCAAACACACTCTGGCCTCTGCCTCTGTCTCCTTTCATCTGACTGATTATCAGTGTGAGGACCAGCTCTCCCATCAGGTCAGTAGATTATAAATATATTATTGATGAGGGGTGTAATGATGTTCTCTTGCCAGCATTGCCGTATTTTTCTATATGCGCTTTCAAGAATGGATCGAACTCGCTGATAACTTCTAGCGCACCCATAAAGTTTCCATTATCAGGCTGCCCAAAAATTTCATTGTGTCCCCTGAAAGGCCCCTCTTTAAAACCTCAGTTCAATATTCCCATTCACTGTCAAAGTGTTTTTATTTTTATTTTTTATTTTTATCGTAGATCTGAATCTATATGCCCAGCATCAGCACAGTGCATAACATAAGCAACCATAGCCTTTCTATGGCTTTCTCAGCCAGGCGCCCGGCTGCATTTTTTCCAGTCACTATAAGTCTGCTATGAGCGCAGACTGAAGATCGCTGTCCCCAAATTATTTATATGGGGGAAAAAAAACACACACAGTGCCTTTTGAAGGGGAGTAAAGCAACTTTTCTCTTGGCACAGTTTCACTATTTGCCAGTTTCTTTTTAAACAGGGTTTTGGAAAAGCAGCTCTCTCAGGTGTTTGTGTTGCCTTTCTGAGGCAGCGACATCTGCGCCTTTGTTTTGACAAGTTTCAGGTCCCATTTAAACCAAATCCAGTCACTTTAGGGATTTTCTGCAACAGATCTTGGTCACACTGTTCTTTCTTTCATTTTTGTGCATCAGTGCTATGCTGTCCAGTAGCAGTGACTGGCCATATGATGCTTAATTTTTTAAATGTTTCTTGAGGGGCGGTAGGTGTGAAATGTTTTTTTTTTTTCTCTGAAGTACATTTGGATTATTAAAAACAGTCTGGCCAGTTCAGGGCCCTTGCACAATTGGGGCCCCAAGGCTGAAGCCTAGGCCAGCCTGTGCGTAAATCCACGCTTTAGTGCAGCCTGCCTCTGGTGATATTCTGTCTCTGTGGGTGATATTGAGATGAACTGTAAGGCCGTGCACCCTGTCTGTCAGAACACCTACAGGGTGTTTTATCTTGCTTCCCTGGATAAAGATGGAGTTAACCAGGGAATCTGGCAAATGATAGCAGCGCTTTTCCTTAAATTTTATTGCATTTCTCCAACTCTAGCTCCTTCTTATTTAAAGGTTGTGCAGCTATTGAAAAACTCTGAATACAGTAACAGCTGCATGTGAATATGCTGCACTCGGAGGGAGATAGCCTCAAGGGAGAGGGAGGTCGGACGTGACTTGCAGTAAGATCAACTTTGATGTGACAGACGTACGAATTTTCTCCCAGTAACAGAAATCTTTCAATTCGACCACATTCATTTGTTGTATTTGAAGAATCTGAATCCAGTTTGTGTCGACTTTTTTTTTTTTTTAAACTATCATATAAAGCTGGGCTAATGAAATGCTGTTCGGTGGTTTAGCAGCTCCTCAGGTCAGACAGGTCTGATTGGAGATTTTACAGACTGAGGCCATGAAGCCATCAGGCCGAATCACACACTGGCTTCTATCGTAGTGGTTATGACTGGCTAGTATCTGTTCCATTAAAAGACCTGTATATGTCACATATATTTTCCCTCTGATATACTGAACCAATCCTAATGTTTCTTTCCACACGCTGCGCGTGTTATCTTGTATACAAATTGGCCCAAATGAATAGACTTGGACACCAGAGGGAAAACAAATCAAGCTGTGAATTAAACTCATGGTAGAGTTCAGATCAATGAGTTTCCTGTATAGATGTGTTTCTTTGAGGTGGGAGGGGCTCCAGTTGTGGTGTATTGTATTGTACTGTCAATAGGAAAAGAACAAGTCGTGCATTGGGAAGGCTTGCCTCAGCACGCCATTTATCATTTTTCATTATCCATTAAAGACAAGGCGCATGTGATATTGAGTGGGCTTGCTTCAGTGCGCTTGCCATTGAACATTCAAGGCTAATTTAAAATGAGCCCTTCAGGCCCAGGAAATACACGAGTCATGACAGTTCAATAAAACGTCCCCCAGAACACAAAAAATAAAAGATTCACATTGAGGCTTACAAAAGTGGAATCCTCCCTTACGCTGCTGCTGTTGTTGTTGTTGTTGTTGTTTTTTATTCTCTTTTTTTATACCACACACGTTCCTCTCATGCCAAGAGTCATGTCAATTTATTCTTATCACTTGCTTGTTTTAGCTGCGGCATGCTGGCTGTGTTTTTTTCAGAACACTACAAATGAGTGGTTCAAAATACACGCACCACAAAACTTTCCAGTACCTTCTCACGTCTCCTGCTAGCCTCGTGACTTGAGATTGCAACTCCTACGGCATTTAAACTAAAATTATTTTCAAGACTTCTTCCCTGAATAAAGCTTTATTTTGGGCCCTGGATTCTCATTTGGATATTTGCCAACCCACAGGCTGTTGTGTGTGTGTGTGTTTTTTTTTTTTTTCCCAACTTCGAGAGTAAAAATAGGTGAGAGGCTGTCATTTTTCTTTACTGGCATTTTTTAAAATATTTCTCTCGCTCTTTCTTCTTCGGAAATAACTAAGCTGCAGCGTGCATCACAAGCCTATTGCAGATAAGCCAAACCTATGTGCACAGTTTGTAGCTGTACAGTATGTGTGTGTGTTAGCGTGTATGTGTGTGCAGGAATAATTTTAAAAGGTGGGAAAAGATAGAAAAAAGGGGACATGCTGGCCATCACAGGCAACACATGCTGACCCCCATTCCCTCACTGATCATCCTCTCCCCTGCTGCTGGGACACATATAACCCATCTGAAGGCAGAGATAAGGCCTCGTGTCTGCACATCACATCTCATGCCTGTGGTCATTCTGCACATACCGTATCGGGTTGAAGGCTCCTTCCTCCATGTCTCACTTCCATACGACTGTGACACATTTACCTTCAGCGCAGCTCCAAGAAACAGGAAGTTAATAACATCAGCTGCAACTTTTGTTTCGCCGTTTACTTAAACGTCCTTACAACTTAGAAGTGGTTTCAGTGATGGGTTTTGATTTGGGATGAACTGGGCGGGGCAGATTTGCTGTATATCTCAAAACCTCTGCAGATAACACCAGAAGCGCACGGCTAGATACCAGCAGTGGTTTGTTGTTGTTGTTGTTGTTTTTTTCTATAGTTTAAGTGAACAGTTATTTTTTTTAATTACACCCAAGCTGTTTCCAGAAGTCTCCAAAGTCCCAGCTTTCAAGAACAACAGATCATTTTCATACTCAACATCATTAATCCAAACAACAACAGGCAAATGGAGGCTGGCTCATTTAGCTAACACGGCTAAATGAACTCATTGGTTTCAGTGCTCCTGAAGCCAGAAAAGCTTCATAACAGCTACAAGACAGAGTCCCAGTAATGCTAGCCATATGTCAGCTTTCATTCAGTGTTCATTTGATACATATATTATCCCTAAATGGAAACTCAATTTGGCATAATGTTGTGGCAGCTCACTTTGTGAATATTTAAATATGAGAATAAAGTCATGGATAATTGTGTTTTCTGGGAACGTCATCGGGATGGCTCCATTTTTCTTCTGCACCAGTGTATTCTTTGTTGTGTGTGTCATTGACATTGAAAGGTGGCAGAGAAAATCACTTGTCTTCCCGGAGTCTATTTGATACAATTAAAGGAAATAAGAGCGCAGGAGCATAGCAGCACAAGCAGCACCTGCAGATACAGCACAGGAACAGAAGCTGTGTTTGTGCATTCACCTGGCGTAGTTTAATTTTAAGCAGCCCGTCAGAGTGTTTATTCCTGACCGCCTCAGGGATAATTGCAACTGCAAAGGAAATCATTTTGAAACCATCGGCATCCAGTTTTGTTTATTTTTGTCTTTGCCCAGTTTTTATGAAGACCATGGATCCGTTGCAATTGAACTTCCAGTCCAGTATTTTCCATGTCACCCAGTTTCTCTGTTGACCCATCCTACAGTTTAATATAAGATAAATTAACAACATACTCTATAAATTAAAAACAGATATGTAAGCTGCGCTATCCACACACAATCCCCATACACCTATAGTACATCACCCTGGACTAAAGTCAGAGAAAGCATCAAAATGGAACAGTAGATTGTTATTACAAGTTCCTACTCATATCAGTGATTCCTTGTTGATTTACTGCCTGTTTTATTCAGACAGATCACTAGTTTATTAATGAAACTGTTGTGAATTATGAATTTTAGCATTACTCTTTAATGTCTTTTCTTGTCATCTCTATCATTTTTTGATTTCCACCCACACAATCCGGTGAACATGTCTTCAAGAGACTAAAGTCAGTTTTGATCGGTGTATTTGCGTCTCCAGCCGTCAGTCGTCGTTTTGTGTTCACCCTGATCGATACAGGTTCGTCCTCTCATCGGTGGTTTGTCATAAAAGGTGAACAGCTCGTCATAGGGAGCCAGAGCCTGTGTGACAAACTTGGGGTATGGAGCTGGAAACATGTGGGTCTTTATGAGGCAGGGAGGGTCCTAGGGTCATTTCATGGTTTCCATGTCCTCATGGCTGTGAGGGTCCATGTGACATAAATTTCATCAGCTGGCCAAGTCCGGCGGGGTCCACGCGGACCCCTGAGCAGATGTCCATGTGTAGCCCAAAATTTGAGACGGGACAGACTGTCCGCACTCTCCTGGATGCTCATTTTCTGCACTGTATGAATGCACTGTGTTCCACATCTTCGGTCCTGTTCTTGTCGCAGGCGCAAACACTGTTGTTGTTTGGTCAAAACACAATATTGAATTGCATTATGGGAAGTGTAGGATGCAGTAGATTACGTAGGCTATGTGATTTTTTTTTTTTTAAATCTTTCTCTTGCAGATCCCCCAGTTTTGCAGAAGTTAAATACGGAATTGCTGATATTCTCCTCTGAGAGGTCGCGTGTAAATAAGAAGCCGATGATGTGATGGCAGTGAATTTGTAATAAAATTATGGCTCAAGTTCCACAACTGCTCTCTGCCCAGAATGTGGATGAACAGAAGACCGTTCTGTTCTGAATCTGTGGTGCTGTATGAAGGCTCACATTATAATAAAATGGCACGAACACGCTGAAACGCCTGCTTGAAGGACAGAAGCTGCTGCCTTTACTAGAACCGTTTGGGAAATTAATTCAGTTAATGTTATGGAATAAATGTGTGAAAGGCCCCTAGGTGTCCTCACCTTAATTAACCCAGCCAGTCTTTCACTCTGCATCATGTGACCGGTGCACGACCAAATGAAGGCGGCACTTGCACTTGTCCTGATGATCTGTCTCCGCCCAGGCAATCTGCTGGCACCATGGAGGATGCCACAGCGCATTAGCAGCAGTGTGACGGCATGTGGCGGCTCAGTGTGTGAAAGCCCTCCTCACCAGGCCCCCACAGGGCCACTGATACCCAGAGTTGCTAACAGCTTTTGACTTGCAATTAGCCAGCCAAGTTTATCAGCAGCAATAGCCGCAGGAGCTGAGGCTGCAGCTAGAGCACGTTTCCAGTCTGTGTGTGCATGTACATGTGAGTTTGTCTTTAAGGTAGAAGGGAGTGCGTGTCAGACAGATGTTCTCAAGTCTACGTACGGCAAACCATGCTGTGATTAATCAAGGTGGCCGGGGTCATTGTGTTCAGTTGCTTCTTTTTCTCTCTTTTGTAACTCGGTTCATGCAGGGAAGACTACACATCAGCAGACAGAACAATAACGCACAAAGACTGGATACCGTGGTAGCCCGTAAGGTCAGACCCTGCAAAATTGCATTAACTGAACCAGAGGGAAAGACTGTCATCTTAAGAAGTCCTTCCACCACCCACCCCCTCTCCTTACTCTGGCCTGTCTGCATGGAGGGGGGAATTATATTACCGACCTCCTCCCAGTTATGATGAATCCCCAGCCCTGAGAAGACTGGCCAGCCCGACCTCCATTTGCAGGAGATTAGATCCTCTGATTACAATGCCAGCTACCTCCCACCACTAGATAAATCTTCAACGGGAGCCCAAAAGCAAAGCCCTCCAGATCCATTGCAGTTAATAATTTAGTGTTTGAGGGGGACAAGTATTTATGATAATTAAAACCGAGCTGGAGATTTTTGAGTAGATGGGAAGGCTAACGGATGGTTTTAAGTTAAAAATGGCATTTGCTGAGACTTAAATTTAGAAATTTCTGTGTATTGAATTCATACTCTGTTTCATCGCTGTGTCACAAATGATATCACATTACACGAATGTCACACAAAAGGTGACGTGTGGAAATGTTTATTAATGTGCCATGTAGGTATCATGAACTAAAGTTCATGTGAAATGTCACAGCGCTGTCAGCCTTCGTATGAAATGAATTGTGTCTTTCTGCCTAAAAGCTTTTGTTGGCATATTATGTGCTCGTATAATTGTTCATAGATCATTATGCTGAGAATGGGCAAGAGAGGTGGAGGGGTTAGGACGTGGTTTGAATGTCTGATTTGCACTGTACATGCTTAACAAACGCTGGGTTACTTAGAAGCACTAATTTGACTGCATAAAAGATGCAAATTAGATTAGAGAATAGCCTGCAGCCAGTAAGCGTTGTTTACAGCACTGTGCCTTCAAGGCCGGAGAGTCTGCAGGTTTTCATTCTGACCAAACAGAAGCAGTAGATGATTTTTACTGATTCGTTCCACGTCTCCGGATGAGGCCAAAATGAAAACCTTCTGCCTCAGTGGCACACAGCTGAGAGGCAGCGGTCTACAGTTTGCTAAGTATCAACATACAGCCTCTTTTAAAAAGCGGTTTCACTCAAATTACAAACAAAACACACAGCGTCTCGTCATTTTCTAACACTAGTCAGCGCAGATAGATTGATTTTGGTGTATGTCTGTCTCTGAGGTTTCTGCCACATTTCAGTGCAGGTGAATTGAGTTTCACAGCATTGAAAAATTAGGTTTAAAAAATTCAACAGCAACACATCTTTCCAGAAACAGTGTCCCTGCTACTGCGGATAATCAACAAGACCTCACTGAGAAGAGTTTTCTTTGCTCCAGTGTTTTCTGGGGTATCCAGAGTAACCAACACATTGTTTGTGGACAGAAGTTCCTGTTGGGTTTTTTTTTAATGTAATTTTTCAATGATTTAAATGCCACAAACAAAACTTCATGCTTCGCCATTGTATCAAATTAAGGAGGGAAACTGCAGAGACAGATATTTTAAAAAAACAAATAACAAAATTAAACCAAAATCTGCAGAACTGGACACCTATTGTGAGGCCTCAGGGAGGGTTTTGTTCTGTTTTATTAGAACCAGTCAGTGAACCAAACCTTTAAGACAAAATGAAAGTGTTGGCACAGATAATTAATGTGCCCTGAACTTTCACATCACATTCAGATTTCACAAAACATTCCAAAAGATCTTATTCCTCACTGTATATTTGCTTTGCTGAAATTATCAACCTTGAAATGCTCTGTGATGAATTGTGGCAGTGACAGCTGCATTCATACTGTGCTGTATATCATCACATATCATCTAGATCCTCTGCCACTGCCGTGACCATTACCATATAGATGGTCTCTGACTTCTGACCCTGATCTGTCCTAGGTGTCCTTGAATTGCGACTATGTGTTCGTCAACGGGAAGGAGACGCGGGGCTCCATGAATGCCAGGGTTATCTTCAGCTACGAGCACCTGAGCGCGCCGCTGGAGCTGACGGTGTGGGTGCCCAAACTTCCCCTGCAGGTGGAACTTTCTGATAACAATCTCAGCTTCATCAAAGGCTGGAGGGTTCCCATTCTCCCCGACCGAAGGTAAGACTGTGGTGCACAGGACAGAGCTACGATTGATTTCATGTTATAGGGAAATCACAGTTTCATGCAGCCTGTGTCCTGTTTTGATATCTTTAGCCATCAATCATTCCCATCTGGAATAATATCACTAAGTTAACCACTCTGAGATTTGGGAACATGGCAACATCACCAAAAGACATCAAGAGGGCAAGAAACAGTTTTCCACTGCAATGAGCGATTATTATTATCCTCACTCTCGATTTTATGTCAAAGTAAAGTGGTTTGAATAATCTGGCTAAACTGTTGGCTTGTTTATGGTCTGTCCCATAGTCTGACGTCTAGTGTTTTTGCCATTTCTCATTGTAGCAATGTTGCAGCGCTCCCAGAACTGATATAAATGATGGCATGGTAGTAGACGTAACAACACATTTCTCAACCAATCAATAGGACAAATGAACACTATGAGATTGTGACGTATGAACTGCGAAAATACGACCCGAGGTCATGGAAACAAACTCTGAAGAACTATACAGTGCATATAATAGTGTCTTTTAAAGGAGGACTCTTAAAGCTCTTACCTCCAAGTTGTTTTCTTCTGTATCTTGTGGTAAAAGGTACAAAGCCAGTATGCATTTGCTGCAGCAGAATGCACAGTATTTTGGACGTCTTGTTTGTACATGATTACCCGAGGAATCGTTATTCAAAGTGCGAGAGTACATGGAACACCACAGTCTTAAACACGAGAAACCTGCCTCCTGTCTGTTTTCCAGGATTTTATGTGTAGTTGCTTGTTTTGCTCCAATTAGATGCTCCGGCTCAAGCACACGGCGAAAATGTACCCCGCGAGTGCAAAGCTCTCGAGTGCAAATTGAGCTACGATGTTGTCATGTATGCGTCATACACATCTGATCCCATTTTATACAACAAGTCTTAGACGCTGGCTTAATTTGACTTTGAGTAAGTAAGTACACAGAAAGCTTTTCAGAATTAATACTGGCTGTACTTTCAGACAGGTAATGATGTTTTTGGACTAAGAAGCGGGTGATCTGGAGTGTTACTCGGGATTGAAAATGATGGTCAGACCTAAACAGCTGTTGTAGGTGTATTTCCAGGAGGCTGCTGTGTTTTCCATATAACTGGATATGCAGTAGTACAGCCGTGTATCCCATAACACTGTGACTGTTAGACTGTGATAAGGTTATCTGCTCTTATTCTTGTATTCTGTTTATATTCTTGCCATTATAAGGAATCAAGGCCAATTGTGTGGTCGTCATGTCAATATCACAGAAGGAATCCAGCAGGTAATAAAAACCCAAATGTGGTGTTGGCTACAAGCCTTAAATATATAACACCTTTAGATGTGGGGGAAAAAAAACGGCACCAGTGGGAGATTAAGGTTGTTTGCACCAGGACCCCAGTGAAAAATGTAGTCTTAGGTTAAGGAACCTAGGCTCATTAAAATATTCCAACATTCTTGTCATGCATAGAACAGTAACAAACAGGCCCACAACCCTTCATTTAGGAAGTGTTTAATGGGAGCATTAACACTCGCGCGGGTGGCTGCTGTCGTCGCCGCTGGAGTACATCACCATAGACCAAATCCATTTCTACCCAACCTGAATACAAATGGCATGTTTAAGGAGTTGTTTGAAGGATGAAGGTATATCAAATGACCCAGAGTGCTTGGAAAACATCTCTCAGAGCCTCATTTTTCAAAGATCCCCAGTGGGTTATAATGGGCTATAGATGGTATATTATTTTGACATGCAAACTGTGTCTTAAATCCCCACTTTAGTGCCACTCGTTTGTTTTTTTGTGAAAGGCCCAGCCAATCAAGGTGGAACCCTGCAGATGAGGAATCACATATGTGCTCTTTTCAGATTTGTGGGATTTTCAGGCCTCGTTATTTTTTGAATAGTGTTTACCATTTGTCCAGTGTTTACCAGGCCCCAGGGTTTGCCGGCAGTCTCATAAGGTATAATTCTCTACCATATTATATTGTTGTTCAACTGGTCCCTGAATATCAATAGTCGGACCAGTTGCTTCAAACAAATTGGTGTGGTTTTAAAGTTTGTTTTTCTAAACTACATATCTCTACAATTCTTCCATCCCATTTTCCATGCATATGCCTCCCTCTGTGCCTTCTTGGAAACAGTAATCAAAGACCCCTCGTGAGATACTTTAGGTTGCTGTGATTCCCACACAGCCAGGCCAGAGGAGTTAATTTCACTGCAGGTGAAACATTTCTTTTCTTGCATACTGTTATTTGGATTTCCTGAAAGTATGTAATTTTCTTTTTTTTTTTTTGTCATTCTTGTCATTCTACATGGTGCCACATGCAGACTGTTGACGCTGTTGATACTGACTGGTACGGCCTTCCGAGAGTAGTCTTTGTGTTTTCAGTGATATTTCTGGAGATGAGTTTGGACACGTCGTTTGATGCATGCGATCTAGCAAGTTTTGTTTTCCTGTTGCCTGATCCACAGCTGTACCTGCCGTAGACTGGCGAGGGCCTGGTACTATTTAAACATGAAATATGTTCAAGAAGTGCAAACAATTGTGAATTTCCCCTAGGGGATGAATAAAGTATCTATCTATCTCTATCTAACAAAAGCAGTCCCTGCTTATGTACTTAACTGATTGATTTGAAAATAGTTTGCACCTCATTTCATGGGTAACTGTACCTGTTGAACCTACTGAACCCGTGTCGAACAGCATCCCTCATCTCTCGCCCTCGCACATTTTGCTTTGTTTAAGAATCAAACCCAAAGTTTGGGAGTTAAAACTTGACTTAAACTTGAGTTTCAAAACTTCTTTGTGACTTGCAAAACAGCAACCTGGACATGTGCCACTAACAAAACAAGACCATTGCCAGCAACTAGCTGCATGACTGGCAAAACTATTGTGCCAAGATGCCAGGGAGGGAGAGATTAGACAGACAGCAAGTGGATTTACGAGAAATCATCTTAATTTTGAGAAACGTCAGCAGTAACAATATCGCTGGCATGAGAAAGCAGGTTCTATTTGTCCCGACCTTGGTCTTATTTGTTTAGAGTCGTTATAAAGTGCTGTGATAATGAATTAGATGATGTTTCCAAAGGCCTCACAAAGCACTGTAAATAATACCTCATGCTAGGATTGAAAATAAGAACTCTGCAATGAAGCTCATCAGTCATCTGAAACACACTCCAGTAACACCGAATCATGATGATTATCTGCATCAGAATCCGCTAAAGCTGCTTTATTTTGTGATTATTAGACTGAATTGCTGTCTTTTCTCTAACTCCCCTCAATCCTCACAGCACTCACTGTCTCTTGCTTATTTTCCTCCGCTCACGACTGCTCTGACTCTCCTTTACACAACCTCTAACCTCCCACACTCTCTCCCTCGCCTCCTTAAGTCTTTTATTTTCCTTTCTGTTGCAGTCTTTCCATCCTACATTCCCTCGCTACAGCAAAGTGACACGTTCTGAACCTTCATGTGCAGCAGGGTCTCTTGGCCTGCAGTGGGCCTTTGCTACAGTGCAGCTGAATTGCTCACTGGCTGCATTATCCCGTAACATGCTCTAAAAAAGGAAAGAAAGTGTAATCGGGCGGGCAGCTCGTGTGCACTGAAGCTTCCGCTTGTACGGTTGTATCAGAGACTCTAATAAGAACAGACAATATTCTTCTGGGGGAGAAAATATATCAACCTTATTTTCAGGTACAGACTCAGGAAGGTAAACTTTCACTGACCTAAGCCAAGAGTTGTGAAACTCCTTGACAGAGACAGAAAAAGTCTTACTGTCTCATTGGGTTTTTCTTCCACCTTTAACTGAATGAGTAGCTGAGGGTGCAGTCTCAGCGTCTGCTGTGGGGTTAACTCGCTTACCTTCTAAGTACTATAGCAACTACATGTCCTGAAGCTATGCTGTCAGTCTCCAACACGCAGCGACACACAGAAAAAAAAAGTCCACATGATATCCAGTGCCAGAGATCTAATGGGAACTGGTAGGAAAGTGCATCATTACTGACATCAGGTTTAGGTTCTAGTTTCTCAGTTCCCAACAGAAAACATCAGCCAGTTGCTCTTGATTAGGTTTACTGTTTTAGGGTTATTGCACCTTTAAGGGACACTCCAGTGATTTAGCTTTCACTTCGGAAAAGTTGGTGGACTCACAGGAGATTAAAAAAGAAAAAGCATTGGAGCAGCAGAGGCCAACATATCACGACTATTCCCTTATAAATAGTTAATATGCATAAAGCTCCAAAAACACCGGATCCTACATTTCTCACCAAGAAGCATCTTGTTGTTAGATCCACCCTGCTGCTAAACAACCACATCTTTCCAAGCTCCACACCTCTACTGTGTAACACAGACTTTCAGTTATAGATTTAAAGTCTGGAGGTCCAACCTGAGGTGACCCTGTTGTCATCAGGGGTTATACTCGCATATTTTACAAAGCTTCTCCTCCCAACAATGTAGTTTAAGTCTATTTTTCAGATATGTTTCCCTGACCCCAAAGCTGTTAATGAATGATGAGTTTGGTAGTAAAGCCACCGTCTGAAATTTAAACATATAAACTCACATAACAAGAAACTTTTATTGACTCAGTAGGTAAATAATGTTTGTCTGCTACTGTACAAAAATTCTTTAATCTCAAAATTATCCACCCATCCAATATCTATATACACACTTACCCTGTGCAGGGTGAGGGTTGCTCAGGGGCAGGATCCTGCCTCAGTTCAGGCAAGAGGTGGGGTACATGTTTGACAGGTTGTCAGTCTATTATAGGACTCACACACATGTAGATACAAGGAAGCCATTTCAACTCACACTCACACCAATACCCCAAACTTGTCTTTGGAGTGTGGGAGGAAACCAGAGAGCCCAGAAAAAAAACACAAACAGATGGAGAAAAAGTACAAACCCCACACAGAAATACCCCAACCTTGTTGTTGTTAAGTGCCACTGCTGACGGCTGCTCGTTGGAGTTGCTCATATTTTCAGCACTGTTTAGTTCAAGAGTACATTTTCAGATTTGCTCCTGAGGCTCTGATTTTCTGATCAGTTTTCTTTTTTAGAATCATTTTTTTCTTTTTTTTTTCCTGTTTATTTCTTTTGATTCTTCCTACGAATGAAAGTGCACCAAATGGTCCAGTCTCCACCAGAATGATGCATACTAAATTGTGTGAACAGTTTTCAAATGATTTTTCTAAAGCCTCTGTCTGAATGTAAAAACACAATTAAAGAACGTGCTTGTTAAGATGTGCAAAAACTCCCCAATTTGTGAATTAATATTTGACACAGAATCCATAATGCAAGATTATTGTGACCCTCAAATGGCTTAATTACTACAGTTAAACCAGGTTCAGTTTCTTCTGGCAGCTACACGCTGTCTTCTTTGTATTGTTATTGTATTGTTATTGTTTTCCTGACTGCGTGTAGTCAGTAAATTTCATTGCATTGAGTTGAAATCCTAATGGCTTGGCCACATTGTTGGAAAATCACAGAGTGATTGTGAAAGTGCTTTACATTTTTTATTCATTTCAAAGTAACAAGTGCATCCAACCATAGACACAGAAGTGATACGTCCATGACCCGAGCTTAATCAGAGCGAAGGAGGTTCACGGGGTTATGTTAAAGTTGCCTGAGTGAACAGCTGCATGCAGGTACCTCCAGTGACCCATGAGAGCCTTACGGGAGGCCGTTTTTTTTTTTTTTTATTCTTCAACATCCTATAACCTGCCAGTGCAAAGTTATAGGCAGAGCAGAGTGCTGAAGTATTGGTGGGAGTGATGAGGTGTGGAGAAGTAGCGAGCTCAGATGAATTAATAATCAAACCCATTAGGTGGGACAGGTGGAAAGGTACACGGGCTTTTGCTGTTAAGAGAGTGTATTCTAAGCATTTATGAGACCTCAGGACGGAAGTGCTCGGCCTGATAATCAGACCTATTCCTTGAATCAATGGGTGGGATGTATACTTTGCCGGCGGCTGACAGCCCCGCCGCCTCTCCTGAATCTCAAGTTGTTCAAATAGTTAAGTCGAAGCGAAGATTAAGCAGAGGAGTGCTTTTTAAGGAGAAACTGGCAAACTGTCGATCCTGCCGAGGGAAGTCGGGCAACTCATACATCTTGTTGTAGAGCAGATTGCACTCGGCGGGAGATGCACCTGGCATGTTTAACCCCGCTGCCCAGGGCTCCTGTGAAATAAGAAGGGCACCAGTCCAAAACTCTGCTTTTTGGTGCTTATCTCATTCCCTGCTGGCGTGGAGGACATTTTCCTCCATCGCCACTACATCAGAACAGATAACGTGATGGATTTTTTTTGTGGAGCGGCGCCAAGTTTCTCATCAGTGTTATGATGTCAAATTGTGAAAAGAGCAGGGACCCTTAAGAACAGAAGGCTCAAACTGAGACGTAGAGTCAGGCCACTGTGTTGAGCATAAATTCGCAGCAGCTGCTCAGGTTTAAAGAAGTGATAAGTTATGATTGCCGATGGTTTTCAGTTCTTAATGTTTTTATCAGTGCTTCTCAGTCTTTTACGGGTCCGCTGCTGTACACGCTTGGCCAAGTCTTGGGTACCAAATTCAGCTTCTCAGGTTTTTCACCCCAGTTGCCTTCTTACAACTCCTTGACACCAGACAGATGAATGATTAATGCATTTATAGTCTCCACTCCAATTATATTTCCCCCTTTGTCTCCACCCAAGAACCACCAGAGACAGCGATGCAGATGACGACGACGACGAGCGCCGAGTGAGCCGCGGCTGCACGCTGCAGTACCAGCGAGCCCTGGTCAAGGTGCTGACCCAGTTCCACACCACCTCCACAGAGGGAACCGACCAGGTCATCACCATGCTGGGGCCCGACTGGCAGGTGGACGTGACTGAAATGGTCCAGGACTCCCTGAAGGTGGCTGACCCCAGGATAGCCGAGCTGGTGGACAGGACTGTCCTGGTGGGCCTGGAGCTGGGATCCACCGTACTGAAGGTGAGTGGATCAGCTTTCACATGTCAGTGCTGAAAAGTCACGTAAATGAGGAGTGAAAAATGAAGTGTCTTGAAGATGATAAATGATGCATCTGTGAGAATCATGAAAGCAGGTATGGTGCTCCTTAAACATGCACCTCACAGCCACCACACTCAAAGTGAAGGCTGGGTTTGGGATGAGGAAGAAGAGATGAGGAAGGACGATTTTAAAAAGCTCATTATTCTTTCTGACTTTACGGCAGCTGTTGGGGACTAAGGAGACTAGGCTCTTTGGAAACTTGTCGTTTTACTCCTAAAAACACTGCGTATATTTAAGAACACTGTGACACAACCACAGCAAAGTCCAGCAGGCCAAGAACACAGGCAGTCAGGCTGGTTGTGCAGATTATCCAAAGAGATCACACCTGAAATGTCCACAATCATCCCTCATTACTCTGGAAAACTCTGTGCATACTCAGCTGCAGCAAACAGGGTAGATCAAAGTTGAACCCTGAAGACGGTCGATAAGCTGTGATGGATGGTTGGAGCAGAGAGTTTGAGTGGTAATTTCACCTCACATCTCTATTTTCTTTTCCAAATAAGTTCGGCTAACTGGTGGTTTCTTTAAAACCCGTCTGTTGGTTTGATTGCTTGTGTTCGTTCCCCCGTTTGAATTATTCAGCCATAAACTTGGTCAGTAAAATGTTATAATCAACATCAGGAATCATGGTCTAATATTATCTGACATTATAGTGGAATTGTAATAAATGATTTATCCCTTAAGGTTTATACAGTATTTTTAAAATCCATGTCACTGTTTATCTTCTTTCTCTTTCTTTTTCACCTTTTGTCTTCATCTATGGTAAAGCAAAAAAAAACCTCCTGGTCTCATCATAAGTGTATGCTGCTATTAATGTCCACTTCTCTCAAGTAAAAGCGCTCCCTGACATAAAGTGCATATAAAGTGCATCAGCCGAGACAGGTTCAGAAATCCTTATAAAGGAAGCGGCAAAAGTTATGACTCCGGCGCGGTGATTTACCGATGCTTCACCGGTCATTTATGAGGAGTGAGGGAACTAACGCTTGGTGAAAGTTTTGATCACCATGAAGGATCACAGTTTCAGCCTGTCAGGAGAAAGAATAGTTGCCTGATGGATGTGTCTGGTGATGGAGAAACAGGGAGGAAAGATATAAGTCGCCAATCCATCATTTTAAATGAGCAATGGATCATTTGTAATCTGCTGAAGGTATGAATAATTATACATCAATTTACCAGCACACGGAACTTGCCTCGTTGACTCATTGCAATTGTTAATTAATAAATAAATGATTAAATTAATGAATTAATTAATAAGTGAGGTGTTCAGATATGATTTCATCCCTCAAACGACTTTAAAAGATGGATCGATCTGGAGCAGCATGATAGAAATGTTCTGGAGATGTTAGATTATTCTAAACTAATGTAGTTGCATTGCAGTGATGTACATATAGATGAATGGGCCTTACGTTTATTTATTATTTTATGATTTCATTCTATATTTTATCCCTCCGTCATCCATCCATAGAGCCATGCCGGCAGTTTATGTGTCTTTACAGGTGGATGTCAGTCCTCATTCACTCAGTCATGTGTCAAAGTCCCCTGCAGGACATCACCTCATGATATTTAACTCAGATGATCAGCGGTCACTGAGACCAAAGAGAAACTCCTGCACCTGCAGCTCAGTCCCTGTAGGTGTGAATGACTGATGAAAGGTGCGAGGCAACTTAGAAAATCCCTAAACGTCTCATTTGAAAACACTGTGAAGGAAACAGAAATGAGATCTCTGCGGACTCACTTTTCATCCGCCGTGAGTGATTGATGGCTTACGAAACTCAAATTACAAAGAAGTTTAAAGATCCAGTTCAGAGCATATTTAACAATGAACAGTGAAATTGTTATGCTGATTTTCTGAAAATGAACAGCACATTCCTCAACAATGGTCCTCTTACTGAGATTTTCTGTCTGTCAGAGGATTTGAATTAGTCTTTTAGTCTTTGGAGACTGATTCAAATTGTCCACCAGTTCATGAATATGAATAAAGAAAAGGAGCAGCTTTTGTCCACTTGGTGCAAAAACCCAGTCATTTGATTTCTTTGTTTTTGGAAGGATTTGTTGCATGAATTAGGGATTTTAATGTTAAATTAGACAGGTCTGTTTAATGGGAAGACACAAAGGAGAAAATATCTGAGCTTTAGATACCTGTGTTTATACGCTGTGATTACTGGGCACAGTCATGACTTTCTAAGAACTGACCAAACCTGGTGGGAGCTGGGTGTTTAATCCAGAGGATTACTGAACAATAGCTGCTTCTCAGAGTGAAAAGTCAGAGTTGGACAAAATTCACTGTTAGTCCTCGGATCAGAAATTATTTAATTAATATCTGCAAACATAACATCGTCTTCCAAAGGCATACAGCTGAATAGAAACACAATCAAGTCTAATCTACAGTATAGACTCTTTCAATCTCACAGGGAAAATTATAGTTCAGTATTTACTATATACTGTGTAAAGAGTATAGCATGTACCTCAACAGTGTTTTCCTTGGTTAAATGTTAATTTCCCTGGTTGATTTAAATGGATTTCATGGAGAAAGTGTGTCACTGGAGGTTTGTTTAGCAAATGTGCTCAGTTCTTCTCAGTCATTTCATTTATTCATCTGTTTTGTGTATAACTTTTTGTGTTATACACAAACAACAACAACAATCTTTATATATATTTTTTTAACACAGACTTATATGATCTATACAACTCTATAGGTGAGAAGATAACAAATCAACATCTTCCATGTATTGAAATATTCAGGCGCTGGTCTTATATTCGAGAGCAGTGTCTCATGACGTAGGACATTTGTCACAATTCATTTCCCCTCTCTCCAGCTCTCTATAGTTTAATCTGTCCAATTAAGTTAACAATGTCCCCCAAGAAAGTAGTTTTATTAGAGCGACTATCAGGAGCCCTAGGCAGACTGCTCTGTTGCAAGTGTCGAGGGAACCCTTGCCTTGCAGGGGGGTGCAGAGGTTTATTTTGCGGCTGCTGCACCCACTTACTCTGCAATGTGGGAAGCTGTGTAATTGCCTGAAAGTTTACAGGACGGTAAAAGTTGAAAGCGAGGGTCATGTTTTCATTTTTCACCACGTTTCAAGAGGTATTACATTTGTATTTCATCAGTTCATCCTCTCGGAAAGGAGGCACTTTGTATTTTGTGCAAACAAGCATAAAGAGGCAGGATACATCTCGGTGCTCGTCAGCGTTAATTACACTGATGGAAAGCATGATGAAAAATGCCAATCATTTCGACAAAATGAAGGCGAGAGCTTGTACAACTCGAAGTGTAACCAGACTAAATTGGTCTGTCACTTAAGTCCACAAAAATGCATCAGGGTTCAATTTGCTAAAGCTCTTCCCCCGAAGAGTGAATTATATTTTGTTGGGAGTATTTTTTACTAACGTCGTACACAGGTGCTGTCTGACTGATTCTAACTGAATCTGTCTGTTACATGTTGCATAGGTGTGCTGGTTAATCTATTTTAGAAAACAACAAAAAGTTAGACAACAACCAGAAACAAATCTTTTTATAGTTTTGACCTGTGTATGAAGTTTACTATAGTATATAAAATGAATACATATGACTTACTGCTGTAAATTTACTGTATACCTTAATCTGTACTTCCAAAATGTAGAAAAAATATTTCTTTTACAGGAAGCACAGGGAACTCATTTGACTTTTCTGTTTTTTATTCCTATTTATTTATTTTCATCTTTTCTTTTTTTTTTTTTTTATTTACACACCAAGAGATTTTCCAGCTGGATGAAGCTGTGTGTACATTTCTTAAAAACAAAGATAAAACCACACTATGTGTCTTCTCACTTTGCCGGTCCCAAGGGACCGCAAGAAAAAAAAAACAGCTTGAATTTCAGAAGAGAAAAAGTACTTTCACTGTGCTGAGTTCACCTAATGTCACATTCTGTTTGGTAAGATTTCCCACCCGTCTCCAGTCAGGCACAGACTTTATTTTTGGGCGTACAGTGAGTGTGAATCCACAGTGTCTCAATTAGTAGTAACGACATGCTCTTACTGCTGCTCAACTTTGTGATTTACATGTACTTTTACGTAAAATCTTGCTGAGTGCAACCTTAACTTTTAACCAGCAAGAGCTTCTTTTAGTGTAGTAAAGTATAATGAAGTCTAACTGAAGGTTTAATTTGCCCTCGGCAGATCCCCGCATTATCACCCGTGGCAAAGCAGCTCATAGTTTTCAATACAAAAACTGTTCAGCACAGAGAAAGGACCTCTTTAGAGAGGTCAAGGTGTCTTTGGAGTGGAGTTCACGTGTGATTATCTGGAGATGTGTGAGGACGCCTCGTTGCCTGAAAGGTGACTCGTTTTCCTCAGGTGTGTCTCTGCTACAGTAAACAGTCTGAGGTGCCCATGAAGTCTACAGCTTGCATGAATAAATCTTCCACTGATATTCTGTTGCACTATGCAAGCGTGTGATTTATCGAACCCAAGGTTTGAGGAGAGAAAGAGAAGCGCGGAGCGTAGTAGGGAGAAGATAATGTAGTGTGATGCAGGTAATATGCACCAGCACGAGTGGGCGCTCAGCCGTGTTTAGAGAGGAAACTCTGCTGGTCAGTGTCAGTCTGCTGCTCGGACTCATCATCGATCCTCTGTTTGCTTTAAATGTCAGAGAAACGGGGGCTGCGAAGGCCGCCGACACGACGACATGCACGGCTACACGCAGCCGTACGTTCCACGGTGAGAGGCGGAGGATCTCCCCTTTGAAGAACATGTAAAGTGTAACTACTTTCGTGCTTCGCTTCACTTCCTCTGCCTGCAGCGCTGATGACAAATTCAACTGGGAGCTGCGCTCGAAGGAGCCACACAGCTACAGCTGACCTCTGCTCGCTGGCAGAGAGAAATGCAGATGACAGACAGGGAACACATTCATCATTCATTACTCGGAGTAGCTATGAATCAATATTCATCCCAGACGCTTAAATTTGGTCAAAATAGCTCTGTTTATTTTCAGGCAAAGAGGTGCTGGCTTTTCATATGTTAATCACCGCCCAGCGTCAGGAGTGGAGGAAGCATTTTAAAAGAAAAAGAACCAGACTCGGTTCAAGATTAGTTTTTCTTTTCTTCCACCATCTTTGATCCTGCCCAATTAGGACTTTACCGTAAATAAAACCTGCCACAAGATTCAAACTGAAAACCAAACTGGCCCGCCGACTGTCACGTGGAACAGCTTTGTTTCTTAAAATCACGGTGAAGCAGTGGTCGCATTGAAAGGGTTGTATCTTAAATGTAAACAAGTGCTGGCGAGTTTTTTAGGGCCAGAGATACAGGTGGCAGTGAGAAGGGCCTGTGTTTCAAAATGGGGGAAAAACAATGACCAACTAAAATAAAATAAATAATAAAAGACAGTAAATGAACATCCTGAAATCCCCAAAGTACAGCCTGAAAAAGTATAGCATCCGTGACAGGTTGTTGCCATGGTGAATCCTGCTCCTGTCCAGCCACATTTGTCCTGACAAATCACTGCAACATTGGACATATTTTCAGCCGTGCTAGCAGCGTGGCTCAAGGGGTAGAAATGTGGGTCTGTTGGTCCAGCTCTTGGTTTGCCGTGACATTTTGTACAAGCATTAATTGCTTTGGTGAATCCCGGCTTTTCCTTTAGCACCACCATGAGGCTCACATTCGTGGGTTTGAGTGAAATGTCTCAGCAACTGTCGAACTGTATGGATGGTTTGGATTGGTTCTGAAATTAATGTTTCCCTCAGGATGATTTGATGATTTCTTTAATGCTTTTTCCATTAGGTAAATGGTGTATTTATACACTACTTTCGATTATGAGCAAATGTCTCAAGAACTAATGACGTTCTCATCAGTACATCTGGTGTCAACCCCGTAAAATCAAATGATTGGATCCTTCTTCTGAAGATACCGTGTTTAACAATCACAAATAATTTCTTCACCAATAGACTAGAAGACAATTGAACCACAGTATCCCGTAGGCTGAATAAGGAATCTAGATCTCTTGCTTTTTCATCTAGTTACTACGCTGATGTTATCACTATCATTAAATCCACCCACTCATACTGGATTCAACACATCCCAGAACATTCTGCGGGGGATTTCCACAGACACTGCGGCAAACTCGGGAAATCAGTAACTGTAGTAAAAGTAATTGAGGCAATCTGAGGAAAACTAAATCGCTGCACTTCATCAGCAGATACACCCTGGAACACATCACAAACATCGCAAACTGATAACAGTCGGGGAGAAAATCTTTTCTCTGGATTTTCATTTTTAATGTGACAAAAGCTTGTTTGAAGTTTAATTTCCTTCCTGCCAGCACCTCCCTCCCCTGTATCATTTTAAAAACAGAAGACTGCATCAGTGCCGGCAGAATAAATGAAACGCTGACCATTGTTTGTCCCTGTTAGGATTCTGTTCATCCAGGGTTTTATAGACTGACTGATCACTCTGTGATCTCAGGCAGGTGAGTGTAAGGAAACTTAGAGCAGTCTACTGTCTCATAAGGAGATACGCATCCTTTGAACTTGCACATAATTTGAAGGAATGAATCACGAATCATCTTATGTTCACCTCTTAATAATTGCTTTCAAAGTCTTGTTCCTCCACGTTCAAGCCTCTTTTTATATTTTGACAACTGTAGGTGGGAACAGCCGTGAGCTCTCTATAAATATCACTGGGTACCACTCTTGTCCCAAAATTTGCACTTAGCTTATTAGTGATTTAAAGTACATATTTCTTTATTATTTCATGTTTCTGTTATGAAACTTCTGTTTGATCTGAAAAGGTTGCGTTCCGGTAGATTTGGAGTAAAGAAGCTATAGATAAATATATAACATGCAGCAAATGGGTGTATGTGATTTTTGAGGGACCACATAATCCAACTCAAACTAAATAAATAAATAAGTAAGTTAAAAAAAAAAAAAACTGGGGAAGGTTCAAGCACTGATCCCAAACTTTTACTGCAGCACCAGATTTGTAGTGATAAAGTGATGTTTCTTAAATAGCCCTGAAATTGAATACATGACAGCTCAGGAATAAACGCCTGCATGTTTCCAGCTCGGATTAGAACCCTGAATGAGATTAGTTTCTGTGATTACCCTTTTTTTTTATTTTACACAATCAATGTACGATGTGGTGAATCGTGTTTTGACATTTGTACACAGTCGCCAATATTGATTTTAATTGTGCTAGATTTTCTTTTTAAGTCACTTTAATTGCCCTGCGAAAATATCAGCCACAGCTTAATGCAACGCGAAACAGCAGAAAATCAATTGTAAGCAAACAGTTTTTCGCTGGCGGAGGTGCACTCGGCCTGACCTCAGTCGGATTTACCTGAAGACATGTTTTTACACAGAAACTGACTTTGCTCAGGACACATCCTTCACCTCTCTGCCACTATCCATAGAATAACGTGATCTTCACCTCTGTTTAACTAACTCCACCATTAAACTCGTCTTGAAATAAATTTAAAAAAAAATCGTAGTCAAGCTTAATGCAAATATTTTAGTTGTAGCAGAAACAGCTGCTGTAGTGAGACTGATTTATCAGGCATCTGAGTTGTCTTCATGAAAACTTATAAAGTACTTTTTATTTTTAAGCATTCATCTACTATTGTGCCTTAGGGCTCTGTAAGCACACCACGTGTGTGTGTGTGTGTGTGTTTGTGTGTGGTTGCATGTGCACATGTCTGTGTGTTGGCCAGCGAACCATTACTCTCCTTTCTGGCATATTCATTCATCACATCCAAACAATATGCATATCTTAGTGGAACCTGACTGCAGAATGTTGAAGCTGCATAAAAGTTTTCCTTTTTTTTTTTCCCCCTATTTTTAGACATTAAGCATTTACCAGTCCAGAGGATTTCTTCATTTTCCTTTATAAAATGTTCAACAATACTTTTGTAACTTTGGGACATTTTATTCTTGTGAATACAGTAAACAGACTGCGATACAGTACACACCATGTGCTGTGCAGAGATGCGTAAAGCAAAATATCAAGGACAGAGCAGTCGAGGTGCTGCAGGGGAGACACATTCACACAGCTGATGATTAGTTAGGTGACAGGTTGATGTTGAAATACCTGCGAGGTATTTCTACCTGTTGCTCGTCCATCGGTGCCTGAGCACCAGCTCCAGGGCCTGCAGCAGGGAGCCGTCCTTCACTGATGTTTCAGCCCTTTAATCCCAGAACATCTCAGGATGGTGAAGCAGTCAGGGGGAGTCAGGTGGTTCCACTACGTGGCTTCTCGGTTCCCCCGGCTCTCGTCTCTTCTTCGCAGGCAGAGCCAAAAACTTCCCTTCTCTGCTTCTTCGGGGAGAGAACTTTCAGGACTTTTTTTGAATCCACCGTCTCTTAGGAAGTTCTCGGCTGAGAGGCTCACAAAGCCGTGGATAGGTTGTTGCTCTCCAGCCTTTCTCTTGGCATTCTGCCACTAGTTCAGCATACCACAATGTTTTTCTTTCACATGCTGTCTGGATGCCCTCTTCCCATGGAACTGTCAGCTCGACTATAAAGACACGCTTCTTGGTTGCCGACCACAGGACGATGTCTGGTCTCAGTGTGGTGGTGGTGGGGATGTCAGTGGGGAATCTTAGCTGCTTGTCGAGGTCTGCTCTCATCGACCAGTCGTTTCCAGGGTCCAGGACTGATGTCTGAATGCCAACGTGCTTCTCTCTCCTCCTTCCTCCTTCTCAGCCCTCCGGACTGATGTTAGGCGGCTCTTGACGTGATTCCATAAGGCTTTCAGTCCTTTCCTCTCATGTCCCTTTGCCTTTTTCCAAGCCTTGTGTTGTGCTTGTCGCTCTTTCACAAGCTGAAGGATTTCCTTCTCCCTTCTGCTTTTGGCTTTGGGCATGCTTTTGGCAATGCTTAATTGTTTCCAACCATTAACCTCTGTAGGCTAGGAGGACATTATAAAGGAGCATTGCACCATTCTTGTAGCTGTGCAGCACAAAGTTTCTTGATTTCTACACTAATTAGTGTAAAGCTGCAACAAATGCAAGATACTAAAAATAAAAAAATGACAATGTAAATGAAGATAATTAATTCTGAAGTGGAAAACAGAGATATGAGTTTTGTCCTCTGGTCCAAGAACTCCACCAGAAAGAAGCTATTTCTATGGGTGTGTTTCTCCATCAGAAATAAATAAATGTAGAAATGTTTCAAATGGAGTTCCCAGGATAGGACAAGGCCCAAAACACAAACATCATAGCACCTCAGCAAGTTCCACATCAGTAACAAACACTGTGAGATTTGATCAAAAGCTCCTGAGTTTATAATATTTGATTGATCGTTTTCTGTTTCCAAAGAGTTGTACACACTGACAAAGTTGTACACACAGGCCAATTGTATTTAATTTCTTCTGTTCCCATATCTATGCCATCATCTGATATGTTATGTATATCCCCAGCCCTCCATGCAGATTATTACATAAAGGAAATAATACAAAAAACATTGTCTGTCTTGGCGACTGCTGTTATTAAACAGAGTAGAAGCTACAGGGACTGTGAGAAAAAGAGATCTCAATGTGTGTGGGTGTGTGTATATATGTGTGTGTGGGTGTGTGTGCAGATTGTGTATGTGCCTGTGCGTGTGTGTGTGTTCACGAGAGGAGGTTTATGAGTTTGAGCACAACAGAAATCATAACGTATTGAGACCAAGTTAATAAAAGCAGACGCCGAAGCAGATGCATCTGTTTCTGCAGATGATTTTGGCTCAAGCCTGCACATGACAAATGACTGCACCAAATGATGTGGTGTGTAGATCTGAGCCAAAGGCAGCATTAAAAAAAAAAACAACAAAAAAAGAATAATGTAGAAAACATGCAATAAAAAGGTCAGCTTCTTCCTATGCATCCCTTAACTGAAGAATTTTCATTTTTATGTTTTAGTACAAATTTTCAAAACCTGAACATCACATTACATCAAAATACACGTCAGGCAAATTTAAGGCTGTGACAATGTTGTCCGGACGCAGAACTTGAGTATAAATGATGTAGCTGGTTCCAGATGATGACTGGAAGAAGCTTCACCAGACCCTTCACTGCTCTGGCACTGCACACGTTTTGATGCCAGCTACAGTTTGAAAATGCTCCACATGAAGGTGGAAAAGATTTCCCCGTCTGACTCTAAGGACAAGGCTGCTGCTTTGGCTGAATGGCTCTTCGCTTTGTTCAAGTCCCTCATGACCTCTGGTTGCAATTCTAAAGCGAAATGATGATATTTTAAAAGTGCTCTAAGTACAGCGTGTAGAGGCCTGCCAACAAACCTTGGGATTACTCGTCGAGGTGAGACCGGCTTCAAATGGTTTTGGTGTTGCATGCGGCGACGCTCGGGCCATTTTCTCATATTAACTTGAGAATCAGGTCCAGACACTGTCCAGCTGCCCTTTCTGCTGACCGTCACTCTGAAAGCTTGAGGTGGCTGCTCTGGATTGTACCTTGTTGTCTGGTTGCTGATGGAGTGGGGTTTTTGTTGTTTGTTTTTCACTGTGATAGACAGAGAGGCACTGACACATGGATTCAAGATGCACTGGAACAAACAACAGCACAAAGCACTTTAATCCAAAATTGCCTTGTCATGGACTTTATGAGCTTCAGATAGACAATAAAGCTGATGTCTATTCTGGACTTAAACGATGTCCCTCTGTCATGTGGTGAAACAATAAAAGAGCATCTTTTTCTCTGCAGGTGGAGTCTCCGCTGGCCGTGGACGCAGTGCTGGGAGAGTCTGCATTCTCGGTCACAGACGACAAGGTCTCCATCACAGAGCTGCGGGTTCACGCCATTTCAGGCCTGACCCTGTCACTGCAGCCCAGCCCCGGCAACAGCCACACCATGGTGGCCAAGGCAACCGGCCTCCAGACCCTCACTGCTCCCAAACAGGTACAACAGGACGAGAAATTATCTTATCTTATACAGAGTATTTTAATTTTTTGATGTTTTCTTTGTTTGTTTTCAGCTAAAATGCACCAGCAAATGTGTTTAGTAGAAAATGTAATGTATGTAAACGTCTGTATCGTGTTCAGAGGAAACGTTTTTTTATTGAATGGATGAAGCTCTGCCTTTATAAACAGCAGCAGAGTCACCAGGAGGCAGTTTGGGCAGGCGGTGGATGTACAGAGGCCACAGCAGTTACACTTGAGACCGCGCTTCACATCCACAGCGCTGTCTGCGGTTATTTTAAAGCAACAAAAAGCACTTTGATTAAGGTGAAGGAAACATTGCGGTTTTGATTAAATGTAAATCAACATGTTGTGTCTAAATTCACTGTGAACTTCTGCTGTATTAAACCAGACCAGGATGTTTCCCTAACCTTAACCAAGTGCTGTGAGAGTCTGAACAGTGCCACAGAAGAAGTTTAATAATGCTGCTGTCACTGTAAGTGGATGTTGTAATGCAACGTCAGGTGTTTGTCTGTGAACATTTTACTGATAAGTTCAGTATTTGCGACTTAACTAATACATAAATTCTGCACCATTTTTATATCAGATCACAGACTAAGTATTTAGATATGTGTATACAATATCTAAATACTACAGTATGTGCAGCGATTCTGTAGCATCATAGCAAAGACACTCCTTATGCCTCATTAACACTTAGTGCTGTGTTTCCTGGTTTCTCTCTCCAGAGTGGTAAAACAAGGTTTATTTGCAAATCCCTTCAGTGGCTCTATCAACAAGCAGGCACCACTTTCACTTCTCACTTCTAAAATTATTTCTGAGCTTCTGACTTCTGAGCAATCTTTTAAGCCCCAGCCAGTATTGTTAGCAAGGACACGAGATCAAGGCGGCTGCAGTGAACCGATGAGTATCATTGGTGCTGTTTTATTACAGCCTCCATATTAGCTAAGCCTGGCAAAACCCTTCCGGAACGTCCAAATGCATTTCCCAAAATGGATTTTATTGCTCAAGTGAGAAGTGAGAACACGTCTGGGTGAATAAAAATCAGAAAATCAGGAAACTGTGATTATTCTTTACCCCTGTCTGTTCATACAGGAATAAGTATCTCTGCAATTCTCTGCAAAGAATTAATTGGCAGCCTTGCTTCACCTAGGGAGGAGAGCATGTATGTGTGTGTCTGAGTTCCCGCTTTGCCCTTTCATTGGCCTGCAAGTTGCTAAAAATGCATCGACAACCACATCAGGCATCAGTGAGAGAGAAGCGAGCATTAAATTCCAATTTTTCTTGCTTTCCGCTTCTTGGCCACCTTGAAATTTAATTATTGTAATGTATTGTCCTAAGTGCTCTCCAAGGCCGGGCCATAAAAGGCAGCCAATTCCTCTGCCGGCAGAGCTCTCAGAGGAGTACTGGAGCTATTTCAAGCCATTTGATTCTGTTTCACAAGAAAACTTTCTAAATGTCCTCTATTACTCTGAAAATGAATGAAACACATAAACTATGGATGGGGAGAGTTGGAAAATCAAGGTCTCTTTGCATTATTCTCTTTTCCACTTGACAAAGTTCAAACCTTTCAGAACCGAGAGTTTCACTATTTGAAGGTTCATCATAAACCTTTTCTGCTGCAACTTACTTACTGTTACTACTTAAATGAGCATCTTAATAAGGTATTTTTGAAACTGAATTGTAATATTACTTTTCAATTTGATGCAGAAGTTTCAGAACAATATTTCAAGGGGAGTGTTTTTTTCGTGCCTGTGCATATTTTATCATCCAAGCTGTTTATGTAGCGTAAAGCACAATATCAGAGAGGGTGAGGAAAGTAAAGATAGGAAACTTCATCCAAATACACATCGGTTTATGGAAATACACAGATTAAATTATTTGTAGAAATTGTGTGCCAAAGGTATAGTAGGTTAGATGGATAAAATAATATCGACATAGTGCAGAAATCGCCCTGGGTCTCATCGGGTCTTTGATGCAACCGTTGCCTTTTCAACAAAAAAAAAGCTTCTCTTTTTAGCAATAATTTACCCAAGACGAAACAGAATCACCTCCTCTCCATGCATAGCTCTCCTGCATTGGATCAGCGCAGAAAGGCAGGTGCCAATTGTTTTGTCAGCGTCGAAACACCCACACGTTTTTTCCTATATCAGCCTTTTTTTTCGAAGCAGAGTCAGCTCATAAAAACAGATATTCCAAATTCAATGTATTATTCAAATCATCCATATCAAAGGCTGTCTTCATTCTGTCAAGCTGTGATGACTGGGGGAATACTGTTGCAATAAACTGCTCTTCTGCCAAACCGGATTGAAGGGATGTTTGCCCTTAAATGACAAGGCGGACGACTTCCGTTCGTAAGAAAACAAAAAAAAAAAAAACCTGTTGGTCTCTGTTTAGGACACAAAATTCTCCCACTTTGTCAGCTCTGCTAATGGTTGGTTGCTGATGCTCAAGCAGTGCGTGAACATTACACAGACGCCAGTGTTGCGGTTTTACTCTGTGGCAGATGAATGTTGTCAGATAGCTACCACGCAGGAATGGAGACATTTTATCCTGTTTCTCGATAGGGGAGCGTAGACACTGAAGAGTGATAGAAAATACGAAATGAGAAGATCACACACAGCAAACAAGAAGAGACAGACTAGAGCTCATCATTCGAAGCACACGCCGCCACTGCTGCTGCTGCTGTATGTGCCTTATCTGTCTGTGCTGCAGAGCGGAGCTGTGTTGTAGCCTTCAGGACAGCGCAGTCATTCCTGCCACCCCTTCCTCCTCCGTGCTTGAAAGTGTTTTGCTGGTGTGCACATCAGAGGCAGGCCGTCTGTGTGTCGGGGCTTGCACTGAGCACAGGGTACTGCGGATGTTCACTAACGCTCTGGAGATTTAGGGATTGGCGCAAGTCCAGAACTTCAAAGGCTCAGTTGGGAACAGATATTCAAATCACGGTCAATGCCATGAAAGAATGGGATCTGAACCACTGAAATATTCTTTGGAGAGATATAAACACAAGGCAGAGCCACATCCTTTAGACTGTTTTTTTTTTTTTTACTTTGATATTAATGGAACGTGTTGTTTACTTGTAGAAATTATGAAAAATACATGTGCAGACGTTTTAAAGCTACAACAGTGTTTGTAAATTTTCTCCTCGGAGAAAGAGCTGTACTGATATCACCTTCCATACCTCTCCTCCGCTTTATATGACACTTTCAAACCCAGCATTCGCCTTTCATCTTGATAGGTTAGACACCATAATAAGCATTTCAATTCTAAGGGCCGACCTGTGCAGCACCATGACTGGTGGACACACAGTGTGCTTGAACCTGTCGTCCTCAGGACCTATAATGTTCTCCATGACTTTTTCTGACAAACACGTGAACTGGATTTTCTGTTCCTTGTCAAGCTGAGGGAGCAATTCAACCCCGGTCGAAAAAGCCTTCATCATCTTGAGGATTGTTAAGTGTTCAATTAATTAGCACAAATTGTCCAATTAACCGTAAGAGTAAAGTAATCATCCCACTATAATTGCAAATTTTCATTGCCTTTTATTTTGGGCGGGGGGGGCGGGGAGGGGTGTATGTAGTTGTGGGCTAGCCATCTAAACTGTGTTTCCCTCATTTTGTCTTATAGGAGGCCAGTTTTTCTGTCTGGATGCTTTTCAATGACAACACTAGCGCCACTCTGACGTACTTTGATCCCAAAGACTATAACTTCAATGCCTCCACGCTGGATGACAAAATCGTGTCAATATCCCAGGAGCCTCAGCAACGCTGGCCCGTGGTGGTGGCAGAAGGGGAAGGGTCGGGCGAGATGGTGCGTGTAGAAATGACTATCTGTGAGGCCTGCCAGAAGACCAAACGCAAAAGCGTCATCGCATCTGCTGCCGTTTATGTCAAAGTCCGCTTTGGCCCGGAGGAAGACTCTGAGGAAGAGGCAACCACAGAGGGCGAGATTGAGCTGGCACCCGCCACCCGACGTCCAATCATTGATCCGAACATCAATGGAAGAATTTATGAGACATCTAATGAGCAGCCTGCTAGTGTTCCCATTGATTACACTAATTTCCCCACTATTAGCAACCAGGAGCGACCGACTGAGAGTGATGAAGAGGAGGAAGACGACTTCGTGCATTCACCCCGCAACATGACCGACCTTGAGATTGGCATGTATGCTTTGCTGGGAGTCTTCTGCCTGGCCATCTTAGTCTTTCTCATCAACTGCATAGTCTTTGTGCTTAAATACCGCCATAAGCGGATCCCGCCTGAGGGTCAGGCCAACATGGACCATTCCCATCACTGGGTGTTCCTGGGAAACGGCCAGCCACTGAGGGCTCAGTGTGATCTGTCACCACAGCAGGTAGAAAGTCCCAGTAACCCTTTGGAGGGCGTACAGACTTGCTGTCATGGGGACCACCACAGCAGTGGCAGTTCCCAGACTAGCGTTCAGAGCCAGGTACACGGGCGGGGTGACGGCAGCTCTGGCGGCTCCACGAAGGAGAACGGCGAAGAGGCCAGTTCACCCACCTCCAAGCGCAAGAGAGTCAAGTTTACCACCTTTACCACCCTTCCCACAGAGGAGCTGCCCTACAACTCCATCCCTATTGCAGATGAAGAGGACATTCAGTGGGTTTGCCAGGATATGGGCTTTCAAGACCCAGAGGAACTGCATGATTACATGCGCAGAATAAAAGAAATAGCCTGAGATAAGAGGTGCAGTGTGAAGCACTGCTCTCAGCTTTCTAAAGAAACGTTCCTTTCTATTTTTCTCTTTTTCACCTAAGTGAAAGATCATTTTTCACAGACTAAAAGGCCAACTGTTGTTTTGGTTAGGGTTTGTTCCATTTAGTTTGCACAGTGCTGTAATCTCATACACGCTCACACAGAAGAGAATGCCAGAAAGCCAAAGACTTGACCAGAGGATCTCAGTCACTAGAGAAATCTGTAAATTATGGCTATAGGAAATATGTGTCACTGGGAAGCTGAGCCATGGCCAGATGTGAGAGCGGCTCCAGCTCTCTTTATTTTCAGGATCTGATTGTAAAGAAAGCCTGACATGGACAGGAGTGTAGAGGAGGTATGGTTCTGGCTGTGTTTTTGCTGGCTCGGTTGGACTCTGCAGTACTGTACCTACTCCAAACTAAGAGGCCTTTGATGAACAGAAAACTGTCAAAGACTCTCATGAAAGTTATGTTTAAAAAAAAAAAAAAAATCATTTGTTTTTGCCAAAGTAGGAGAATCGTTCTTTTAATGGCAAAACTTATTTCGTTGTTGTTCTCGGTGCAGCACACTCATGATTTGTACTCATGTTCATTCCTTACATTTTTCTACATTTCATAGGTAGTCGAAAGCAGTGCCCTACTTACTAGTCCTCCTGGTCCTGAACAAATCTTATGCCTTATCAAAGCGGTCACAGTTCACTTCTTAAATCAGTCAACAGACACAGTGTTTTCTCACTATGGCTAGAGACAGTGTAGTAAGAGCAATGATGTAAAATACTACGTCTGATCTCGGGCATGAGGTATAAATAGAAAAGAGCTTGTGTATTATGAGGATCTCTGAAAGTCTTTGCATGAAGGGGATCTTGAGGCACAATCAGCTGTTTTTTTTTTTTCCGAATTTGTAAATGTTTGTATTGTAATTATATAATCATTCATACACATTACAGAAGTAAATATGTTATCATGCATTACACGCATGCCATGTAAGGCCTACATGCAGACATTCCTCTCTAGTGTATGTATATATATCGTATCGAGGCGGAGTCACCTCCGGCACGAGCGTTCAGCGCGTTACTTACTCCCAGCTAAAGGAGTGCGAAGCCGCTCGATGTCTTGAAAATTTTATAGTCTTGTGGTGAGTAGAAGGTTCCCCTCAGTAATGTCTTGACAGGACTGTAGCTTTTTAACAAACTGCTATCACAACTGATTGTTGAACACAGGGATTTGCTATGCGTCAGAATCGTAAGAGATCGAAACTTTTGATGATTTATTTCCCCTCCTCCAGTTCTGGCTGGCCTCCAGCCTTTGGAAAAAAAAACTAAATTAAAAAAACAGCTTATAATGTTCTAGTTGGAAACATTCTCACTGAAGACAAGATCCTCTTAACTCTGCAGGAAATATCATCCACCCATTAAGAAGATTACTGAATAAATTATTGATTTTGCTTCATCATATAAATCATGGTCATCCCATGCTGTCATGCTGTTCTTCAAACACGTTGTCTTATGTACGTAGTCCCTGTTTTGTTTTATAAATTCTCGTGAGCTCTCACCCCGGCGGGGGTGCTGGTTTGCTTTGTCTGAACTTTGCGGACAGGGCCGGAGACTAATAGCTCTTACTGCTAAAGAAAACAGCGGTGTTGCTAGAAGCACAGGAGCTGTGTAGCTGCCATGGGTGTGGATGACAGAACATGTAGGAGTATCTCAGGACGCCGATTGGCTTTCGTTGCCAATTGAGAGTGATTGAAAACGGCACAGCCAGTGTTTGTTGGTACAGGTTGTTATGTGTTGATTGCTGTGTTGAGCTTTTAAAGGTTTAGTACTGAAGCGGGGGGAAAAAAAAGGAAAGATCTGACGGATTTAGAAAGAGCATAAAAAATATCTTAAGTGAGATTTCAACCAAAGCATCGCAAAGCAGCCAGACAACTGAGAGCACGATGAAAGCAGAGTTAATATTATTTTTAATTGCAGTTGCCCTGTTAGTGTAGCGTACGCTTTTTAGTACCAGACTAGACGACTGGAGATGACTTTAGAAGGTCGGTGTTATTCCAGCTCTGATCTCACAATAATCAAGTTCTTTTCAGGACTAACGAAGCGACTGTGAGATAAAAAGTAGTTTCCGTGTCACTTTCCTTTAATTCTCTACTGCATCTAAGGGCTTGGATTTTTAATTTATGCTAACTGACGGACTGATTTTGGTGATCCTATGAGAAAACTAATGTTACTTGCTCCCTCTCTGGTGGAAATGAGCATAAGCTCAGTTTCACTCAAAATGTACATTTTGTTTTCATCCTACCTGCTTTTCAGCCCCTGCCGCCTTATTAAAGACCCAATCCAGAATTGTTCTCCTTGTGGAAGTGCTGTTAAACAAGTACCAGCTTCAAATGGGACAAACACATTGAATATGAGACATTTTTATTTGTTTCCTGGGCTCCCCATCCATTGACTGACTCAAAGTGACAGCTGAACACTGTCGTTTAATGTGATCTAAAGATGGAAATGGTTTCCTAACAGCAACTTTGTAAATACTGGAGCAAAACAGGCTTTACTTTTTCACACACACTGACAGTTGGAAGTTGCCATGAGATTATTGTCCATCAGTAAACCATACCTTTCAATATTCTACGTGTATATAGACCTACATTTGATATACTGATAAATCCTGGATTGGGACTTTAAGGATTTGGTTTACTGCATGCCCTCTCTATGTTCCATGTGGTTGAGATGAATAATGACCTGATTCTACTGTATAATAATATTCAGTCTGTGTTAACATCCAAAAAAGAAGATGAGACATTATTTTTGACAGTCCAAGCCCGTCCTTCAGCCACAGCATCAACATGATCTGCCATGAAACTGAGAAGAGTGGCAGCCAGCTGGAAGTGTTTCAGTTTAAACTTTAAATGATGGCGTCTCAGGATGAATGTAGGATTCCTAACTAAAGCTGGCTGTTTTTTTGTTTAGTGTAAATGCTGTCAGCCCGACATGGTGACATTACTATAACAGATTAAGTATCTAATAGCAGCTTCACACATCATTTTGTTACGATTTCCAATTTTTTCCCACTAATTTTTTTTCACGTTATGTAAATATGTTGCACATTACATGATACATGATACATGTCAAACACTTTTTTTTTTAATTTTTAGGTCATTTCTACATCCTTCTTGCGATTCCTCTGTGAATTTCGTCTGTTTTGTAACGCTGCTTTGGTAACGGTGGATATATTTGTCATTTTTGTATTTTCTTCAAGCTGCTAATAGCAACTTAGTCTTCTTACAACATGTAATTGAAGATCTTGAATTGTATTTTCCTGCCCCCCCCCCCCCCCCCCCCCCCTTCTTGGAAATCTGTGCCCGATGTGCACGACTCAGTTGGCTGTGCCAAGTAAACCACCACACTGACTATAATATGTTGATGTACAGAGCACTGTTAAATTTCCTGTATTCTCTTGAAAGCAAACCCTTGTATTTTCCCGTTATATGTAAAGTACTAAAGAAAATGCAATACACAAACGATTTGTCACTTTTACTTCATTTACCGCTGTTGAATGGGAATGTTTTCCGTGTTTTTCACACATCTCTCAAACTACTTCAGCGTGATGACTACTCGATGCGAGCAGAGAGTTTATCGGTGATTCAGCCTCAGGAGCCTCATATGTGAAGCAACACTCTGACCCTGAAGGAGCAGGGCTCACTGGGCACTCAATATCTCACAAGAGGATTGGTACGAAACTCTCAGACTCTATGAAGGTAATTGAAATTTATGTCTCTTTTATATATTGTTTTAACTTACAATCATTCACAGATATTCAGTCACCGGACCTATTTTACTGTGTGGATCGCTGGCAAATTCAGTGAGAAGGAAGCGAAGAGAACAGAGGGGGTTGATTACGTAAGAGTACTTTATTTTACTTTATTTTTATTTAACTTTACAGCAAGTAGCTCACATCTGACACCTTCGCCCATGCATGTGTCCCTGCCAGGGCTGATCAGAACAGCTTGAGTCCTACCAGTGTTTGAAGTCCACGGCTCACCGCTGTTCACCCCTTGCTGTGTGGAGTCTGAGGGCCCTCCCATCATATTCACTGGCAATTCCTGCAGTAGCATAAACATCCTGCAGAGACACGGGTATGCAGGCCTACTGTATTACATCTCTGCTCATCCAGCAGCTCCTGTCCACAAAATCCATACTTGGAGCTGTCTATTTGAAGTCTGGAGTGTTTACTCTGTTAGTTCACTTCAGCTGGACAGCTGAGATCAAAGACTTTTGAACTCAGGTAAGGCACACACCTCGTTAGGAGAGAGTATGGGACTAAAGGGACAGATGCTCATGTCTGATAGCCAGTGACAAATTGGAAATAAATTGGGAAACACTACAATTCACATTCTAACTTGTGCACATAAAAAAACATTTTTAAGCTTTAATTGTTTTATCAGCAAAACAGAAAAGTATTTTTCTCTTTATCGTTCTCTTATTTTCACTGGCACTCGTGTTCAGTTTACAAAAACACTTTTGTCTTTTGTAAATGTAATAAAATTTCCCATAATGGCTTCAAAAGGTCACTCACAAATAAATAAATATAAATAAATAAATACATTTTCATACAGAAGATACAACACAGCCTGCAGGTTGTATTTACTGTATGTTTGAGACTGAGGGCCGAGGGGGGGGGCTCAATACTGTAGCTCCTGTCAGCAGCTACTGTAAACCTCCTCCAGCCAGACAACACAGAGCAGTATAGTGCTGTATTAAACTGCTGCCGCTTCCTGCATCTATTGTTGTTTTAATCACAAAATGTTAAAAAAAAAAAAATACAAGCCAAAACGTGTTCCTGCTAGTATCCTGTGATCGTAGCAAATATTTACTCGCCCTCCACAATCTGTAAAGGTCACAGTGCAACAATATATATGTTTATATCTCCACGGAGATTCGTGCAAATCTGTTTCAACAAAACAAAACATACAGTAGCAGTTTTTCCACTAAGACAGCCAAAAACTAATATTGGTTTGATGCTGCACTCAGTCCTCAGTCACTGCAAACATGTTCTCAAATGTAAGTCTGGTCATATTCTATATTTTCACACAAATCTTATGAAAAGACAGTTAATTCTATGAATAAGTGCTGCCTCTGTAGTCAGAGTCTGATGTCTTATTTCTCTCTGCCATACATTTTTGTCCATACATTATTTATTGCTGTTTGAGTAACGTTTACAGCTCTTATTTAGCCTTTTTTTAAATAATGAATCTGTATTATTTTGATCTGTTTTTAAATATCTATCTCTTCAGCCAATGGGCTTAAGCATTGTTCATGGGATTTATTGACCGTAAGAAAAATATATAACATCACCAGTCTTGGGCTTTAAGAGATAACTGAAATATTTATGGATTCATAACTAGACGTGTATTAATGTTATCTATAATATATAATAGTGTCTGCACTGATACAGCTCCCTAGTCCTCGAAAAAGCCACTGGCAAATTAATTTCAGATGCTATGACCCAGGAAAAATATACAGTACTTGGCCACGCATTCATGCTATTTTGTCGTTTCATACTGAACTGGTAATCTGCTTTAGCAGATTAATTACACATTTGATGCTCAGATAAACAGTACAAGTCCACCTTGGTAATAACAGGACCTCTCTGGTTTAACATATTATTTTTCTGATGCCTCATGTCAGTGGCATTTCAGCAGTTGAATAGATTCAGCTCAGTGGTAATTTGTTTCAATGTGGAGTGCAAGGGTGACTCCGAGTGAATCAATCTGTGGGCTCTCGGTGAGCATACCAGCCATTTATGCCTTATCTAACCTGTAATAAAGGGTCACTTCTGCAGTGGGGCTCCTTCAAACCAGTGTTCACATCAAATCGCTGAGGAGGAGCCACACTGCTTGATAAAACCCGTACAGATACAGTACTTCAGTGCCTGGACTGAAATTTAATTGCAGCTATTTAATAAATTTCATGCATGAATTGCCAAAACCTAAAGGGCAAAGAACCCTCAAAGCATCTGCTGTTGATGTGGCTCACTTTTCTGGTCCCATTTTTATGTTTTGTAATGTTTTTATTTTATTCTTGTGGATAACGGGCCAGTCATGGAGGCTGTGATCTCATGTCGAGATATTTCCAGAGCAGCTACAATGAAGCCTGACAGCAGAAATATCTTTAACTATATAAAACATCAACAGTAAATGTCAGGTTTCAGTGTCAGTCCCTCCGAATCAAAGAAAGAGGCTTCTTTCTAGACTTAACATTTTCATGGGCGTTCAGCAATCATACAGGAAGAAATCCATCATAGGAGAGGCAGAGATAACAGCCTCACACTGACAGCTGCCTCCGTGGACCAGAATGCAATGTTGAGACATGTTGGATTTTAGGTAAGGGCTACAACTCTTTATGTGACTGCGAAAAATCTTGCTCTTGCTGTGCTGTTCACATTTCTCTTTCCATATATACACACTTGTAAGTTAAAGCACCTTCTCTGGAGACGTAATCACTGCTGAAATAGAAGGAGGCAGTCGGGTTGAGGGAAAGTTGATAGCGTACGCCAAAAAAGTACATCTCAACATTTCTTCAACTTCCTGACTGCAGTGAAGATCACAGCTGTAAGTTATTCAGTACAATAAGAATCAACTGAAGACATAATTCTTTAAAACGGAAAACATACTTTTCATTTTTTTAAAAAGAAAAAAGATTAAATAATTTCTTAAAACAGCTGAGCACAGTTTTTTTTTTTGTGTTCACAGAAAATCACCACACCTATTCTTTAAAAAATTCAATATCAATATTTTTTTTTCAAAAGACAGCGTCTCCAATACTCTGAATAGTGTCCTCAGTGTGGACAGTTTTCATAGATGCTATTTCCTCAGTGTAAACTAGTTACAGTGAAAACTGTTTACAGCTCAAGTGACAGTCCTGTCCTCTTGCTGGAAGCAGGCTACAAGCTAGAGGCTGACAATTAGAACCAAATATAGATGGCGTGGAATGAATCCTCAGTGAAATACAATTAGATCTTTTCTGCTGCTTTGACACACTGATGTTGCACTTTTGGTAAAAATCAATTTGGCTGGTTGGAGAGATGCTCAAACACGGGGAGGGGTTGCCAAAAAGGAGGCAGCATCAAAAACAAGCTGCCTTCACTGACACATGTTGGCAACTCTTAGCCAGGTCAACATGCTGTGCCAGCGGCGTTTCTATCCAAACTAACATTATTCACTGCTTGAAATGCTGTGTAATCAGTAGCTGCTGTGGAGAGTTTGGCCAGCGTTTGCCAAAGCAATGTGTCCTCCCACTGCTCAGCTCGCATCATTCTGGCGTGTATTTCCTTTTTTTTTTTTTTTTTTTTTATCAGAGGGACTGGCTGTGCGGGCTGAGAGCAGCTTCCAGTGTCCTGGTGGTTTTTTTTGAATCCAAATAAATCTATCTGGATGGTTCTTTTGTTTTCTAAGGGAACATGGTTTTGCAACCAAGGACAAGAAACCCATTATTCTTCATGGTAGGCAAGACAACAGTTTAAAGTTTTATTGAGGCTCAAGGTGTGCCTTTGTAAGCATGTCCTGTCTTCAACCTTGGCCGTTGAAGGTCTAGAAAATTGAGGGGAAGGCAAGCTAACCTTTGGGAGGCTTTTTTTTCTCGACAATTACACTTTCAAGATTTCCTGCGGTGTGATGATATATGCCCTCAAAGATAAAAAAAATAAATAAAAATAATATAAGACAGACACTAAAGGAATCATATATATGTTTTTCAAGCATTTGTATTAGCAGCTTTTGTTTTTTTATCTTTTTGTGCTGGAACCACAGTGTGGACCTGCAGACAGCAACTGTACAACACACCAAATAATCATACATGTTTTATGAGCACAAGTGCCCGATGAAAAATTCAACTTTTCTTACCCAAAGACGAAATTGTCATCTTGTCCTGTCCAATAAGGCCTGAAATCATAACTTAGAGGACACGGCTCAGCTATTATTCAGTGGAGCTTAATGTATGCACGACAACAATAGTGTTGACAGCTCAAGCCTTCGCTTCCCGACATCCATCCAGAGCCTCTGAGTTTGAGGGCGTTTCTCATGTGATCCCTCACATGAACGGAGAACGTTCACAACAGTGTGTGGGAGTGTGTTTGGCTCTTGGTATGGCTCTCAGGAAATAAAAGTCAGAGCTTAAGAACATAGCTTTTGGCTGCTTACTGACACCTGATGTGTGAGAGACTCTGTGTTTCGACCACAGCCTCACACACTCACACACACACATGCACCTGATGTGTATGAGATTGTGTGTTTAGGCCTCAACTCACCTGCATGCTATTGGCTCCTCCGGGAAAGCGCAACCCCTCAACAGCGACCAGGGCCAAGTTACGTCCCCGCAGGGATGATGGTGCTTATCAGCCGACACAGGCGTGATGTGTTTGTGTGCTGTTGGAAAATCAGGAACACATTCAGAAATTTGTTGCATGAGGCCTCTCTGTTTTCCTCTCAGAAACTGTTCATCACTTCCTGTGTGGATCATGGTCTGCGAGTCTCATTTGAAATACCAGAAAAACAGACAGTCGACAGTTTTTAAACTCCGTGCTACTGTGTGCTTAGCTGCTGCTGGCCATACTTCATTTCATGTAGGGTGCCAGGAAAAATCCAGCTTTTAAAAATCATTTCTGATTGGGCCGTGCAGCGATCTCCATGTAATGATATGCAAATGCGTCTCAGACGGAGAAAATGTGTTTTTAGTCCATTGCCACCTTCACAGCAGGCCTGGGAAGCTCAACCCGCTTTGATGTTGGAGCTGTGCTCACGATGCGTTCGTGTCGCGTTGGAAGTCTGCATAGGCTCCAATGTCACCCACTTAGTTTTATGAATTGTGGAAGTGTTATCACGAACAGCAAACATCCACCATTTTTGGCATACATGTTGAAAAATACTCTGTTTGATCATCTGAATGCAGTCTACTTTATTTATGGGAAGTCTGCTGTAGTTTATTTAAGGTTGACTTTAAATTCATTAATTCAAAAGTTAGATGAAACTGAGGTTGAAGGTGGCATTCAGGTCAACCTCCTTTTTTTTTCTGATATAATGCCACCTCTGTGCCAATCTTAGAAACCTCTTTAGATCAATGGAGCACAAACTGATAATGAGCACTAAGGAAAATCATCTGCAGCCTTATTTGTAATTGATACAACTGGTGATATCTTTCACTGTGAGCATTGCCCATATTTCCGTGCAGTGTGATGCCTACACAGGCGGCACAAGCACATACACACATAGAGAGACAGATTTAATAGGAGCTGTTGGCAGGCTCCCCTAAATGCCTGAGAAAGGGAGGGTTTACAGCCTCAGTGGGAGTCAACATCTTGTCAGGGTCCATCGGCAGCAAGCCCTCTGCAAGAGGGTGATAACCTCGAGCCTTTTTCTCAGCCAACATGTCCAACTTAATCATCGGCAAGAGTCTGACCGAGAAGAAGAAATGCAAGGGAAGCAAATAAACCCTCAGCCATAACAAACAGACTGTATATTTTTGTAATCCACGTGACATGTCCTGTGTGACACATTCATGAATATTGGATCCTTTTTACATTAGAAGTATATTGAATAATGGTTTCTTTGATGCCAAATCTCCTTTCTTCCCATTGTCTCCACAGCAAACAGATACACAGACAGTGTTTACCTAATCTCACGGTGTCTTTTTTGTTGAATTCATCCTATATATATATATGTACTTGCTCCAAAACAAATGTCAAACATAAAATGAATTAAGTTTTATTGTCCCACAACATTAAATTTTATCAACCTTCAAATCAAATTTAGGCATAAACGATAAAGATTCCTTTTTCAGGCTGAGAATTAAACAAAGGATAATGAGGTGTAGCATAGATAATCATACATAATTAATTCACTAGAAGGCAACATAAAACCGGACATGGGGATAAATCTATAGGCACAATGCAAAAAAAAACTTTATTTTTTTGCTATATTGTGGTGATTTAATTTTGAAAGAAACCTGTAAATGTCAACACAGGGCGTTACTGAGTAATCCAGTTCACTTTATTAACGCACATACAAGCCCACAGACATTAATCCTCTCTGCGTTCGTATACACGGCAGCATCACAGGCTGCGGAGCAGTCGAGGACACAGCCGGCAGATGAGCACACTTTTGTTAAGTGAGATCGTTCCAGGGGGAAGGGTTAAAGAAACAGGGCAGAGAGACAGAGCTTGATCTTGCTTGTAGGTCACAGCGTCCCACCATGTGCTGCCGTACGGATTGAGCGAACCCATCATGTTACATGACGATCGAAAGACGTTTTATATAATTTATACTTCATACATGATTCATCTGCAGCTATAGAAGAAGGCCCAGTCAGGCTCAAACTGAATTGAAAACTCTCTCACAACACACTGGTTATGATGCTTTGAAAGACAGAAGCTCTACACTACTGGATCTGACTATAAAGCTTCGCAAAGCAAGAACTCCTGTTTATCCATTTCACACTTCTACTAAATTTCAAAAGGAAATATCGTACTTTTTGCTCCACTACATTTATTTCACACACATTTTGCATAAACGTAACATAATGCAAGCTTAGATGTAATTGTTTTCAACCTTTCTGGCTCGTGACCCCATCCTCCAGCCATGTTTCAGATGATTCAGCTATCTTTGGCTGTTCCACCCCTTGATTTCTCAGATGGTTTCATCTGCTTTACTGTTCAACATCCAAAGGTGAAAGTGTTTAAGAAAAAGATCAGAATTTCTGTTCTTATAGATACAGAAATTAAATGGTTATGGGTTATATAATCATTTTGCTGCTGTATCTCCAAAATATCAACATTTCAAAAATCGTTTCAAGCTCGGTGACAATACATTTCTGAGATAATCCAGTGGATTTTGAAAGAGTTTATTTCAGATTTAAAGAATCTTCTTAAACCACAGCGCAGCATGTAATCCTTCATTTCATCTGAAAATGTGGAAATCATCCAACTTTTAGATAAATGGTTTTACCAGCAACTGACAATTTCACCACCCAGAATTGGCTTCAGGAAAGAAATAGATTATCAGTGTGTGTTTTTGTCTCCAAAGAACAAACTAACATAATGACTGGGACTTGTATATTACCAAGTGGGCTCCTTTTCATTGAGACAACACTGTGTCTTCACACTGAGACTGTAAAAGAGCCAGCCTCATGCTGAGGTGATGGACTACAGGCGCATTCTGCGACATTAATCACTCTTGGGGATCCAATGAATAATTTCAGCTCTCTTCATATGCAGTAGTCAATGTAATTCATTATTGATAACTATCATCAAACAGCGATAGCTACCTGCTAGTTAAAGAGACCATCTTTAGCGGGCAAATGGCCTGGAAACACCACAAACATTCATTATGGGTTCGATACAATAAATCATCTCCGGAGGTAAAGTGGCTGCACTGCTCTTTGAAGAGCACCGCCTTGAGAACAGTTCAGCTTACCATCTGTTAAGTCCGTACAGTCCCCCTGCATTGTTCTTTTTATTACTTGTCTCATTTGTTTTGAATGAGACAGGTAATCAGGCCTGAAGATGAAATTGTTGCAATAAAGGTGGTTATTTTAAAATGGCCACAGGGTCCAGTGAATGCCAAGGCTTTTTACACATTTAGGCTTCATATCCTGATTATAGCCTGCTGGGAAAGGTATGGAGCTTGGTTACCATGGCGATGTACTCTGCTTAAAAGGGAGCCAACGATTTAAAAAAAAAAAAAAGTTAAAAAGTCAAAACCCACAAAACACAATTCATGAGATAAGAAGAGTTGTGTGATAAATGGAGAAATGTTTATTCCTTTAAACTACCATGTGGTTTGTGTTATTTATCTTTCTTTCATTTTTCATTTATTTATTTAATTTTTTTTAGAAGTGCTGTGTCATTTGAACTCGGGAGATCTATAGCAGCTTCAAGACGAACAGTGTGTGGTTATGATTAATTTTTTCCATTGAGCTGTGTTGATGTAGCGTAATGTGAGTTTCCTCACATTAAAACACATTTAATCGTTTATTATTTTGTGGTAACAATGCAATTATCTCACCAGGACCAACTGAAACTTTGTCATAGTGAATGGCAGGATTTTGAGTCTATTGTGTATTCATGATGCACTGTAAAGAGCAAATTTCTAAACTATTGCAACCCTGTCTCTTAGAAATTACATTCATATTCTACTAAACTGTTTTCCCAGTTACGCTGGGACCATTTGGGTAAGAAGGCAATTTTGGTTAAATCTAAATAATATAATATATTCTCATTATATTAATAGGAATCCAATCTGGTTTCCTGCTGTTGCAAATTAGCTGTAAATAAACATAAATTTTAGGAGACAGTGTTGACTACTGAGATGTTAAGCCTCTCCCATTTGTCTAAGGTCTTGTGTCACCAAGAGCCAGATCTTCACTATAACAGGAGCCTGTATGAAGTCCCCAAGATGATGCACCTCATCTGGACAGTTGGACTGCCATTTTATGGTTTTTCATTTTGTCTTGTATTGATCACAGGTCTCAATAAAAAAAGATGTCTCAGTAATGTTGCATTCTGCCTCTAACAAGACCAACCTTAACAGTATCATGCGTAGAGTTTCCAAAAGCATCTGCATTTTGACCTTTCCAACCCCAACAAAGGATGGTCTTTGGCGTCAGGCGGCCATAGACATCAGCAGTCTGTGAACATCGGACAGAAACGGGTCACAGCACTGACAGTGAAGAAATCAAAGTCATTGACCAGGAGTCAGTGGGCAGATGAAGAAAGATCAGAAGGGACATTAACACCTGACCCGCAGGTCAAAACCTCCACTTATCCAATTAAATATCTACATTTACAAGACTGACTGGCTCAAATATTGGTACAGACATTTATGTTCCCTAGAGGGTGAATCCTAATGACTTCAGTGATCCCTTGACTTTTCTTCAAACACCACCAGCAGGCTGACATTTGGGGTTCAGAGCGAAATGTCTTGACAACTGTTGAATGTATTACCAAATACTTTTGTGCAGAGATTCATGGTCTCTGGTGACTGTGACTTTTCAACTAGTGCCATAATCAGGTCAGCTTTCTTCCTGATAGCTTGGGTTTCTTCTTTAGTTTGAACCTTAGAAGTATGTATGGGGTCTTTACGTAGTGTAACTGTAGTTCAAGGTCTTATCAGGTCAAAAATGTTTTTCTTATGAGGACAAGTTTAAAAAAAAACAAAACACTATATAATTCTACTAACACCTCCATTTCTAGGGGTGCAATTGTCAAAATAAAACACTGTAATTTAGCTTTTGGCCTCTGAAGAACAGCTTCACAGAGCATTGGCACTGATGAGCATCTTGTGTTCTACCAAACTTCTGCTAGACAGATTTGACACCATTCCCTCAAAGAAAAAAAAAAAAACCTTAGTTTGTAGATTTTCTGCTAATGGCAGCTGACACTGGCTCAGGCACCAATCTGTGTGAAATTGGGCTGAAATGTGTTGCCTTGGGATGGGTTTGGTGTGTGTATGTGACAACAAACTCTGAGCAAAGTGAGGCTGACTTTGGTAACATTGCCTACATCTGATGAAAAAGGGACTGAGCCACTGTTTACTCTTTGGGGTTGAAGTGATGGATCACAGGGCTGTCCATCTTTTTTAAGAGGTGTTTCTAAATCAGATGTTGGAACAGTTTGAGGTTTTCTTCAAACTGCAGTGTGCACAGTTAAGGTAGAGCACAGATGCTGCTGCCACTTCACTTTTCTCAATATGTTATCGACCTGAAGCCCTGAGGGTCTGTGACCGCACTTTGCAATACAACAAGCTGCGCTGATGTTGTTATTCATTTTCTTTCACGTTTATGTGAATATGAGACACAAGTTTAAATGGCCACAGAGAATGAATATCATTACTGGGGCTGGCACAAATCATTCAGCCAGCAAATTACAACATATATACTGTTTTGTTTTTTTTTTTTTCATTTTTCTTTTATTTTTCTATAATCTTGTTTCATCTCATTCAGTTTTTTCCCCTCCGTGGTTTGGTTGTGTATTTTTTGGACAGAAGCACAGGTGTGGAATGGAGCCAAAACTCAGTGTAATTGGTCAGAAGTTGAACCAGAAAGTACCGTGAGAGTGACAAGCTGAGCCAAAGTCAAGGACATTTTTGAGCTTGCAAGGATCAGCGTGGAACAGGGTTTATGGTCCCGGTATGATCCAGTTAGAAGTCTCTCTTAATATAAGTGTCCTCAGCATCCAAAGTGCCATGACCACTACCACACGTAAGATAACACTGATTTTTGCAGAAGGGACAAGGTGAACTTGACAGTCCTTTTCAGTGATGATTTTCTGAGAGCATCACTAACAGTCTGTAGGACCTAAGACTCTCTAAACTGAGAGAGTCTGTGTAAGGCTTAATTACCTTTTTACTCGATTGTGTGTATGTTTGGACACATTTAGCAGGCATTTATTTGAAGTGACAGAATCAAATCAATCTTTGTGGATGATCTCCAGGCACCAAGCTGTACTTTAAAGAAAATCAGTTTAAGTGTTTGTGTATTTACTGACTGTGGGGCAAAAAAAAAGGGGTTTCAGTGACAACTTGTCACGGAGGAATACAACACATGGAAAAGTAATGAAAAATAAAACAACATAAAATTAACAGTGGCAAATAGTAAGTCATAATTAATGTAGTAAAAAAAAAAAAGAAACAACCAATCACAACGTCGGAGCAGTAAACTACATTACCCCAACAGCACTGCGTGTGCGCTTCACTACGGCAAGCAGGAGGCGGCTCTTTATGCCTTCGCGCACACACTTTTGGGTAAAATGAGTGTGAACCTCTGATGTTTGAGATGTAGTCGAAAGAAAAAGTTTCGTGTAGGCGTCAGTTTGTCTTAGTTTAACATACGGTGAGAGTTTTGTCGCCGTGAACTTTAAAAGCAGCTTTAAGAAACTCACTCACACAGACTCGAACGACCGCACCGGCAGAAAAGTTAGCTGTGCAACAAGCTAAAAACAGCTAAGCTAACTCCATCCGTTAACGTGGTTCACTTTCTTTTTCAGCGTCTTAATTTAAGTTACTTGTGAACGAGCAGTAAACAATGTAAGACCATGGTAGTCCTGAGAGAAGGCTTGTGTCCTGGACTGGATGAGGATTTAGTGCGGGACCTGCGTGCTGCTGACATTAAAACAGGTCAGTGTGTTTGTGCGCTTCTGTGCGTGTGTTTGAGGATGTTTCATCAAAACAGACAAGCGCTGACAATCCTGTTTTTTTGTTTTCACAGTGGAGGACCTGGTCTCGTCCGACATTGAGGACCTTGCTCAGAAATGTTCTGTGTCATATAAGGTATTTATGTCAGACAGGAATTAATCGTGGAGCTCATTCACTGAGGTGAAAGACCCTTAAAAAAAACTCTGCACGTCAAAGTAAATACCCTGTGAATGTCCCTGTACAAGCTAGATTGTCCCTGTCCAGTTCAGCCATATTCGCCCCGCGTATTATATCAAACCCTCCAAATCCATGAGTAAATCATAAAGTCCCTGAAACCAAACACTTTTCCTCACAACATGTAACAGCTCTTCATCTGTGACAAACTTCATTATTTCTTTGAAATACATCAAATTCATAGCTTTCTTCTGTGGTGTTAGAAATAAATTAAGTAAAAACAGAAGACACCCACATTTTATACTTGGCATTAACGGTGAAGAGTGGGAGGTTTAGGCCCTGACCAATATTATGTTGATCTTAGACACACATTCACCCACACGCAGCATGAGTTTCTTCATTCTGGACCTATAATTAAAAAAAATGGCTCGCTTAATGTAAACAGACCTCCCACTGGGCTTGTTATGTATAATCATGGCAAGCCAGGTCATCTGCTGTAGAAGTCAGGCAAAATTGTTTCAGAACAGAGGTTCAAGTCAAGGCTGAAGATCACATTTGTTTCCTGTTCTTTTCTGGATATTTAATTGAAATTGAAACTAGATTATATGTTTTAGAGTACCGGTTTATTCAGACGTTTTGGCACGCCTGGGGAAATCATGTATTTTGTTGATTTTTGAAGTAAAAAAAGAAGTAAATACTGTCCTTGCATCAAATAAACACTCAAACCGAACCTTTCTTCACGCGTTAATGCACCGTTAAGCCTTAACTGACTCATTAATACTTGTAAGGCAGGCCCTGAATTGTCATTAGGAACTGTCAGCTGGTGACATTTCTAAAGCTGATAAATTCTCTGACTCTTCAAACCTTGTGTTAACACTCAGCAAACATGGACTCCTCAAAGCATCTGACTGAGAGGCTGAAAATTAAGCTAATTGATGCTTATAGAGCAGGAGAGGCTATAAAAAAGATATCAAAGCACCTTCGGCTTGAAATTTCCACTGTCTGAAATATCAGTCAGGAAGTGGTAGTGGAAAGAGAAATGAGAAGACAAGATCTGGAAGACCAAGGAAACTTTCAGATAGAACTGCAGGTCTGCTGGGCAGAAAGGCAAAACCGAAATCCATACGACAGCACAGTAGCCGCAGGAGTGTTTAGCTGACACAATTCCACTGTTCACTGTTGATGCACATACATGAAAGAGTCATGAGGAGGAAACCTTTCCTGCAACCCCATCACAGAAGTCCAGGTCCAAAGTCTGCAAAGCAGCATCTGGAGAAGCCAGAGCCATTTTGGAAAGTGCTGTGGACAGATGAAGTTAAAATTGAGCCACAATCACCAGAGGTGTGTTTGGAGAAAACAAAAAAACAGGAGCAGCATTTGATGAAAAGAACAACTCATCACCTGTTAAACATGGGGGCGGAAAAGTTGTGCTTTGGGGTTGTGTGGCAGCCAGTAGCACAGGAAGCCTTGCACAGATAGGATGGATGGTTTCCACTAAATATAAATAAATTCTGGATCCAAATGTCACGCAGTCAGTCAAGAAAGTGATAGAGAAAAGAGTTACTAAGTTCTGGCTTCGTACACGTTTACACAGTATAATTTGTCTCTATTTTTTAAGTTTATGAAATAAAAAAATAAGAGTGCATCAACATCTTTAATGTCTGTTTGCTGCAGTGGTTGTATTTACTTCTTTTCACTCCAGAACTCAACAAAAATATGTGTCCGGGTTGGCCAAACGTTTGCATACAACTGTGAGAGAGAGGTCACATGGCAGAAATTAAAAGTGGTATTTTATATACAGCAGTTATATGTGCAGTGAGGAATAAACAATAGAAAAGTTTTTGGCCATCAGGAAAGCAAAACTAAAACAACTCCTCATTGTGTCTGCCACTGAGTCCTTCATTATCAGTTTGAACCCACAAAGAGAGGCCAGCTCTTTCAGTTTTAAATTATTTTGCAGTGAGAACCACGAGGAGAGAGTGCAGAGATCATGAAAGAAATTCTGCCCAGCTCAGTTCTGACCTTACGGGCAGATAACAGGAGACTATTTTTTTCTATCATCGTGTTTCCCAGCAAAGTTTTTCTGAGACATAAGAGTGTAAATAATCGGCAAGGAGACCCAGAAGGGCCTTTTAGATAAAAGTGGATCAGTGAATAATTGTGTGAGTGGACAGGGAATAGAAGGCAGCCCAGGCAATGTTGGTAAAAAGATGAGTGAGAGATTTTCAGTCAGTCAGTGTCTGTACATGCAATCCAGACACTTTTAGGAAACGAATTTCTGTAACCCTAAGGGATTAAAAAGCTCAGAAATTACAAAAAAAGTTTAAGTTCTCCATATCACTGCACGGTTTGAGTCGAAAGTGTTAAAGATACTGTATCACCACAGCATCAATCAGAGTATTTCTCCCCATTACATTATTATTTTTTTAATATTCTTTTTCCGTCACTGCCTGTAGCAGGTTCAGGTTTATCCCAGTGACCGAGTTAGACTTCCTGACCTGCTTGTTCAGCCTGTAGACACCCCCTGAGCTGAAAAGCTGGACCCTGGTCAGTCAGACTCCTGCTGCTTTATTTGAACCATTGTTGTGCACACTCAGAGGGTAGGAGGTCAGTGTTAGGTCATCTGTACCGACATGTTTATTTTGACTAAAGCAGCCTCCCACAGTTCAATTAAAGCTGGACACGGCAAGGTTGTTATTTAAAAGCACTTGCCTCTTATGAGGGTACATCCTAAACTGGGGCGGCTGAATTCCCTCTAATTGAGACCCAGCAGATTTACTTTATTTCACTAAATAAATTTCTGCTGCTGGACTTGAACTCAGGCAGGAAATTCTCTCTGCCCAGAAGGAGAGACTAATCAGAATGTAAGTCTGCTAAACATCACTAAGTGCTCTTTGCACAGAAAGCTGGACTCTCTAGCATTTGATGTTTCCCCTCCTCTGATCCCTTTTAATACAAAACCTGGTTAGTGAACTTACAATAAGCAGCGTGTTCTCATGCCGTAGACTCATGTCATGTTGTAAATTCCAGTGGGATGCATTTGTGTTGTCTGGTATTAGGTACGAACATCCAAGAGACAATCACATACTTATTTACCAAAAACAGAAAACCAAATGTCCCATGAGGTCACCCTGTTGGGATTAGAGCAGCGGTCGTCATGACCTGATTGGTCGTTTGTTTATTTGCCTCCGGCAGTTGTGCTCCCTTTGGTCGCGCACCTTGAATGGATGACCAAACCTAGAGAAGAGGCATATCGCTGTATTTCCTAATCATCTGGACAGTACTGTTCCCTCCAACCACACCTCCCTCACCTCCATCTGTTAGCTCAGGAGGTAAAGGGCGGAGTTTTTGCCTATTAAAATATCCAGACACACACCACCGATCAGTGATATCCCTGTGATAGCTAGTTCAACCCTCAAGCTAATGCTCCAGTGCAGTATTGTATGACTGTGGGGTTAGCTGCATGTCTCACACCACATTTGATCTGATACATTTATGTATTCGGCCCCCAAGTGTAGGAAGAGTCATCAGAAAGGATTTTGATAGTGAGTTTTTCATTTAAATACTTGAATGCTTTTCTGACATAGAACTGACAGATACCATGAGATAAGAGAACAATTAACACAGGGACAGAATTAGAACTTGGAAAATGTATTTTTCGCTTCACTGGGTTTTAAGGTTCCTTGTTCCTGTGGAAAACAATTTCTGTTTCAAAGGCTCTTGTCTCAGAATGAATATGAAAGCTAATTGATTGGCCACTGAAAATCCAATCTGGCAACAATTACTATTCTCCGCCATCACTGTTTGGGATCCCAGGGATCTCAGAGTGAACTGAGATGTTTTGTATTTCTGTTCCTGGTGAATAAGAAAGCAAAAATATCTGATTCGATGTTCAACTCTTTATTCATTTACTTCTCAATCGTGGTTCTCAGGCTTTTAAATAGCGGCGGGGAGATGAAGCCGTGTTGAAGCAATGAAACTTTCCAGCCAGTTGTGATAAAATTAGGTTCATTTCCTGAGTCGTCATTTGTTTACAGCAAGAAACAGTGAGTTCAGTCCTAACCTTCTGTTTCAGTGATGGTGTCTCTGTGACCCTGTGGGGTTTTTGTTGCTCTGATGAATCAAAGTATTCCCATACTGGAGAAGACCTCCTCTTGGCTGTTGGCATCTCAACAGAATACCAACACAAAATCTGCTATTTAATATTGGCTATAAAATTTCCTGTATTTCAGACTTACAGAATTTTGAGTTCCCCCCTGTTTTCTTTCTTTTTTTTTTTCTTGTCGTTGAATAATTGAGAATATTTGGTATTTGGACTGGTGGCTGGGAAAAAAAAAGCAATTTCAAGATACCACTTTCAGCACTAGGAACTTTTGGTGAATGTTTTTGTTTTGGGGGGTGGGGGGGGTAATTTCAATATTGGAGATGTTAATAGTACAACACAACTTAAGCAGTGTTGATAATTGAATAACAAAAAAACACCAAGATAAACCGTAGCACACAGTTATACATTACAGTTAAATGTTGTTTCCTCTAATGCGAGTGTGTAGGGGTGTGTGTGTGTGTGTGTCACCATGTGTGACTGTGGACAACCATTATTCTTTATGTAGCTTTGTGTAAGAGCTGGAGGAAGAGAAACGAGACCGAAGAAATACACAAAAGGGACGGAGACAAAAAAATAGGGTGGCAAAATGTGACGGCCATGGACGTTTTTTAACAAGGGCCTGGCACAGACTGAAAAAAGGAATCAGATTAATCTGTAATGAAAGTAATTACTAGTTATATAATAATATAATAAAATCATTACCCATAATGAAGGCTTTGATAAGGAGCCTGAGCACAAACTGTTCTACGTTCTCGACGTGTTCTTCAAAACTGCAGTGCAGGAAGTTTTCTAGTGAAGCTCCAGTACTTAAATGTTTGTTAACCAGATGAGAGGTGAAGGCACAGAGAAAGCAGACAGTGTGGGCATGGTGACATTATTTCAAAAAGCCTCCTAATCACATCAAAACAAGCCAAATTTTTACCTTGTGCCTTTGGATTAGAAACATAATGGCCCAATTGGGCAGAAGAGTACCCCAGCCTGTCAGCGCTGGCCGGATCGGTACATGTGTTGTGGCTGATCCATGCAGCAGTTGTATGAGCCTCATATGCTGTAATTTTTGTGTTTCAGGCTCTGTTTGCCATCCGCCGAGTGCTGCTGGCCCAACACACAGCTTTCCCTGTGTCGGGCGCTGATCTGTATGAGGAACTATTGAGCTCAACAGCCATCCTCTCCACTGGAAATCCCAGGTAAAGACGATTGTGCACACACAGCAGAGCACACCGCTTTGTCTTTCAGGGACCGGGGGATTTAACGGTGGGCTCCGTGCCACAAGAGCTTAAAGGAAGGTTCACCTCCAAAACCAAATATGTATTTCTAAGGACAGTTTTCCATATATTGAATTAAAAGACACGTCCTTTTGACACAGGATATAATTTGAGATTAAAGTCTCTGAGATGTTGGTCTGCTGTCGCGATAGTTTGTGTGTGTTTTTTTAAATCGAAGGACATGACGGTTGATGAACAAGGACTTTTAAACACCAAGTCCAAATTAATTGGGAAACTAAAACCGCCTTTGTTGGAGCAGGGGCTACTTTTGTTATGTTTGCTGTTGTTGGCCTTCAGCTTTGCAGACGAGTACAGACTTTGCACAGTCACACGATAACGTGAAATCAATAGAATCGTGCATTACCAAAGATGTTTGTAACCAGAATCCTCTGCATCGACCCATTTTATCAAACTAAAATCTTTTCAGTGTTGTTAGAATTGAATTTCCATCGAACTGTGCCGGCAGAATATGCATCTGGAGCGTATGGCTGCTGTAGTTAAAAATACAGAAGAGCAATAGAGTGTTTTAGAAATGGGCCCGTGTGCTACTTTCTTTCACTGAGGAAACATTTTAGCAGCTAAAGCCGACTCCTGTGCTCGTTGTTCCATTTGGCTCATGAACGCAGCCCAAAGTGGCTTCTGATATATCAGCTGCATTTGCTTGGCCTCCAGCTTGACTACTTTCCACCTGACTACTTTCCACTAAAAAAACAAACACCACTGATAAGTCCTTTAAAGCATTTTTTTTTTTGTGGTACATCAGAAAATCAAAATTTAATGACTTGAAAGAAACCAGAAATTCCCTCTGATACCAGCATGGCATTGTGTTACAGCAGCACTTACAGTGCAACCTGCAAAGCTGAGACACAGCATCCCATGAAAGCTTACCAGATGAGTCTGTGCTGGCACCACAGGATTTGGGTTGTCTGTATCCAGTCATAGCACAAAGCACTGCAGAAAAATATCTCACTTTCGGAAGGGAAATGCTCTTTAGCCAGGACACAGGCTGCTCTGGACAAATCTATGAAATAGCATAATTTATTGGATGGTACCTTTTCTCCAGTTAAACTCACAGTTTCAGCATAATTAATGACCACAGGTGTTTTTTTTTTTTCTCTCCATGGCCCTTTTTAAGTGGTTTGCATGAATTAGTTAGTGCTTCGGATTAGTGATATGAAACTGAATCATCCGTGTGAGGAAAGCCGGCGTGATTTGTGTGTGTCTTGGTTGCGCTCTGCTGGCGAAAGAGTGAAGTGATGAATGATGCTGTTTTTGCTGTCCACGGTGTCACGCTTTGTGCAGTCAGTGTGATGTGTGGTTGTACTCACGGGCAGCGTAATGAAGCGTATAATTAGTGGCCGGTTTATTTAAGTACACTAACCCAAATAAAGCAGCCCTGGAATAAATCCTACCTGCATAAAGGTTATAACGATCATTCATCACTTCAGCTGCATGGTGTTTTTCAATTTTTTTGTATGTTTGGTGGAGAAAATGTGTCCCTAAAACAGCTGGGCTGTTGTATTAGACTGGATTAGTTTTAACTGGTTGGGCTTATTAAACTGGCAGCTGAGTGTATAATATGTGGAGTATTTTAGCTGCTCTGAGAGACTGTAATCTGTTGGTATGCCGCAGGATACTTCCTGCTCTCCTCGCCGTCTAATGCCGAGTGTGAAACTAGTTTTCTCGGCTGATCACCTGCATAGATGGGAGAGAAGATCTTGCTGGTCACTGCTTCAGGATCAGTGAACTGGTGATGGAAAACATTATTCATTAAAATAGCAGAATGAAATGATCCCAATATTTCAGTATTTACATTTTCTTCATCATTCTCACTGATGACAGCGAAGTGTAAAGGCCTGAAGCCCCGAAGGCTGTACATACTTTTCCACTTTCCCTTTCTTCTTCCAGCTGTTTGATATGTGCAGGTAATGCGAATCCTCAGTCCAGAGAATTATAAAAAGAACTTAATAGGCATAATACTTCTTGGTGTTATTTCATCCAGCTAATAGAAATGTAAAAAATTTATCAAAACAGCTCAAAGAAAACCTTTCTGCTATAACATAATAGTGGCTTTTTGAAGCTTTATAATTGGCATGGACACAGAAACCTTTCACAGGCTGTCAGAAAGTTTTGCACTCTCTACCTAACTGAATGTACTTGAACTGTTTTCTCATTATTATGGCCACAATAGCAGCTGCCTCATTGTATTTCGAGAAGTATCACAAAATCACTGGAAACACATAGATGCAACTTAAATTTCAATTCTATCACAGTGTAATTAGTATAATAATTAATAATGCAGGTAAATGACATTTACTTTTCGCCACTCAGAATAATATGTACCAATATTCCCAGAATGAGCTTTTTTCTGTTGTAAATTCACTTGTCAGATCGTTCACACAGAACGATCTTTTTCAGACAGAGGCTGAACTGAGGGGCTGCATAAAGGACCAGTATAAGATAAATAAAGTGTGCATGCTATGTCCCCTTTAAACTGCAGTCCTGGTGCTGGGTGTGGTCACAGACTGTAAATATCTGCACACAGCAAAGTGAAGTTGTCTTCAGGAGCACTCTCCATCTAAAGCAAACCATACTCAACATCAGAATCTGAGCCTCTTCACTGCTTACAGTCCAATCACACACTAAGATGAAAGCCTTTAGGTCCAAGGACCGCGCAGTGTTTTGATTTCACTGATGACTGCAGCCCATGGAAAATTCTGAATCTGTGGCTTTTCAAGGACAATCACGTTCATCCTTCTGAGCTCTTACCGGAGTGCAACCTGATTTTTTCATCAGCAGCGCGACCCTCTCTGCGCCGGTGTCAGAAATGGCCGGAATAATGCAGGCATGTCCGTCCCCGCCAATTCTCCTCTTCACAATCATGCTGAGTGTGATGAGAACCACCATCAACCAACCACAGGCTTCCAGTGATGCTTAACCTTCAAGCTGGAGGACACTGGCTATGTAGATTTAACTGTAAGGCTGTCACATCCGTCATCACACATGCAGGCAAACTGTACAGATCACTGGCCTGAATGTCAGGCGATCAGATGATCGAAGCTTTATGAGAACAAACATCGACTTTGTTGATGACGATCAAAGTAAAAGTGCACAAACAGCATTTGTTCATCTAGATTTGAACGGTAGGATAAGGTTAAGATAGAATGAAAGTTTTATTTTTATATACTTTTTTTTTGTTTGTTTTTTAAAACCACATCTGCACCATCACATCAGCCTCTGCTCTCTGAGCTCAGGAGGAAATTAATTGACCCCTGGTGATTTATTGCTTTAGTTTCTTGAGGTGTCAACACATAAAAGGAGCGGATACGCTGGGGTGGAAGAGGTCACGTATAAATGACCTGAGGTGTATGAAGGTGGAACTCGGAGAAGATTTACCTGTGCAGCAACAAAGAACCCATAACAAGACTGACAAGGTCATGAATCTTGGACCCTCCCTCACGCAGTATATCCCTGTCAATAAAGATAAAGTATCCATCTCAGCGTGTTCCTGCAGGAGTTTGAGGCTATTGCAGATGTTGCATCTGCTTTCGGCTGACAGAACAGTTTGTGGTAATAGTCCTCAGCCTATAACACTGGAAGAAATAGATAATGTAATAAAAAAAAACAGATAGTGAAAGGGGAATTAATTGAACACCTCAGTGTTAAAGAGGACGTTTACAGGAGATTTATACCTGAGCTTCAAAAGTTTGACTCTTGACCTTAGAAACAGTAGTTTGACCAAATAATTTTGCATGAAGCTCGATTTACAGGGCAAGATTTTTGCAGAGTGTATGAAGCTTGAACAGGTGGTCATGTCTAGAGGGAAATCTTTATTCAGCTGCACTGGCTACAATATAGAAAAGCCGATACTGCAGATCAACATGTACAAGCTAACATCAGCCAGCCTGCTACAGGCCAAGCCATGTTTCGATAAGTTTGCCACAGTTCAGCACAAAAAGTCTAAATCATTGTGTTGCTTTCTGTCCTCCCCCTCGCTAATCATTCAGTCAATCTAAAAAAACACAAAACAGAATAATCAATTACAACAGTAAATGTGTATAAAAAGAAAATTCTGTACCTATAACTCTCTATTTTATTTCACTTTACGCTTTATTGAAATGTTTTTTTTTATTTGGCACCATAGATCGTCAATAGACACACCTATTAGACTTGTAACTAACAAACAATGACCCCTACACACACCTACACACAGACACACATTCGCCCTGCGAAGTGATTAATGAAAAGCCAACTATTTTTGATAGATTCCATTTGAAAGACGCAGCCGGTGGCTGAGCTTGATAAGAGGCAATCAAACAGCAACTGAAATTAGGAATTGGCCGAACGTTTTAAGAATAGTCTGGAAGCCGATGCAAGCCCCGTTTGTATTATGTTTACCCAACTGCAGTTTGTGTTGGATCTACAGATGCACTTGGACTTAATAGTTTATTACATGGGATGGCAGTTGTGAGTAATGAATCGTACCTTGTTTTTTGCAGCTTAGATAAACTGCTGGATTCAGGCTTGTATACTGGAGAGATAACAGAGCTGTCTGGAGGCCCAGGAAGTGGCAAATCTCAGGTGAACATTTCCTACCTTCCCTCTCTCGATAATTTCAGTCTCATGGATTCACTCTTTTTAGAATCCGCCCTTTCTCTGTAGAATAAGAAAATGTACGCTGTCTGAAATAATACTTTACCGTAGCTACCGTTTAACCAACATGAATTATCCATGCTTTCTTTTTAATTATCCCCTGGGTTCTTGTTGTGTGTTCTAGGTGTGTTTTGGTGTCGCGGTGCACATTTCGTACCATCTGAAACAGAGTGTGATTTACATTGACACGACAGGAGGGCTGACCGCCAGCCGGCTGCTTCAGATGCTGCGAGCTGAAACAAGTAACACAGAGGAGCAGGTGGGTTGACAGGAATTGAGCTGTAAACACACATCACATGGTGTGAAATGTAATGTGAAACAAGAAGCTATGACTTTACAGATGGAAGCTCTGCAGAGGATCCACATCTTTCGTCTGTTTGACATCTACTCCTTACTCGACTGCCTGTACAGTCTTTGCGGTGGCGGGCTTCAGCAGGTTCGTTTGCAGTTGTTTGTTTTTTTTTCCTTTTGCTTAAAATACACCAACAATCCCGCTGCACCCAGGGAACCTTTGAGAAAGGCGGATCAGATTTTCAGCAATCTAATTTTGTCACATTTTGTATTAGGCATCTGTTGGCGGTGGCTCTGCCAAGGCAGTGATTGTGGACTCGGTGTCAGCTGTTATCTCTCCTCTACTGGGAGGCAAACAAAATGAAGGTGATATCTCTTTCTGCTAGCCCATCATAGTCCATCATACCTGAGGCTGTGTTTACACCTGAGCCTATAAACTACAAATGTCTGTCATGAATCTGTAAAAAAAAAAAAATCACAACAGGGTTCACACACATATAAGGCATCATATCGAGTCATAAGAAAGTGTGACAATAACAGTGACATCTCTACAGTAACATACAGAACTAATTGGTAACTGGTCTTTGTGTAGTAACTAAAGTTTGTTGAAGCAGAAAACCACAAAAAAAACAAGTGGAATAATGTAACTAAACATAGTCCAGACAACATTATAACAGAAACACTATAGGCTGTGTCTCTAAACTGAAGGTTATACATCAGCAGCACACAAACTAACCTCCCCACAACTTCTGTGCCTCCAGGGATGTCCTTGATGATACAAGTGGCAGGAGTTCTCAAGATGATGGCGAAGGACTTCAACGTTGCAGCTTTAGTAAGGATGACACAGCCATTGGATGACGCGTGTGCTGCTCTGGATGCACGATGCATCTCCAGTGTCAATCTAAACCTTCTCACGCTTCCTCTTGTAATTGCTTTAAGACCCAAAATGAAAACTAAACATTTTCTCCACCTTTGTTTGGGTAAGCGAACAAAATCAAGATAAAAAAACGTGATATTGCTCCTTTCTGACAGCTGAAGGTGTAAAACAAAAACACCTTTGTTTGTTCAGGGGTATGACTGGAGGTTATAATTATGTTTAAAAAAAAAAAAAAAAAGAGCTAATCACATTAAAAAGCATGCACCAAAGAAAATTTGCCTTCACCTCAAATTAAGGTATTTGAAGTACGATAAAGATAATTTGATTGGCTGTTTGATTCCCTTTGATTAAAAGTGGAACAATCTGGCCGTCCTCTTTTAAATCTGGTTATTATCTCTGGAAAACTATACAAAAAAATAAAACAGAATGTAGAAATGATGTGTGATAATCCTGAGAAGGCAAAAAAAAAAAAAACAACTAAAAACCAAACAGGATGGTGTCTGGACCTGCAGGTAACAAACCATGTAACGAGAGGTGGCAGCGGGGAGGTGCAGCCAGGCCTTGGTGTATCGTGGAGTCACATCCCCAGAACCAGAGTCCTGCTGGAGCGAGTGGAGAAGGCCGTGGCTGTCGGCCGCCCCAGTTTGCGCTCTGCAACACTGATCAAGTCTTCTAGACAGGTACGACAGGCAGCATTGACTTGCACATCATCTGCTGTAGCTCGGTATTGATTGTGTTAAGGGGGTCTCATTCAGAGGCAGATGTCAAAACGTCTTGTTAAAATGGAGACTTTGAGCCTGTGCCTGCTGTTTTAAAGCAGGTCTGGTTTGATAAAGCAGCTCTTTATTTCATTTTAATGGCAGCTTCCAGGAAGATTTCCATAAGAAAAATATACCAGTCTCATCCTAATTCACCAAGACGAGCTGTCGTTCTCCTGATGTAGACACAGGACACGCAGCTGTTTACACAAAAACAATTCCAGTGTCATGTACTCACACTTGTCCTGCAAGATGAGATCTACAAGATGTGACAAAATGCAAAACCCTGAGTGAGCACGCAAGTCGAGTTGGACATGACCTCGATATAAGTGCAACTATACTTTTCAAACAGTCGCCTCTGGCTGCTGTTTGAAGCCTCGTGCAGACGTAGAGCCTCATTACTGCTCATTAAAAGTCCATCTTAGTCTTTTCTCCGGTGCTTTAATACTGTCACCAGCATTCGTCTATAAGCAAATTCCTTTTTTCTTCTATAATGTTGTTTCAAAAGCCTTTTGTACTCAGTTATTTGTGCGTTCTTTGTACTGCAGAAAAGAAATCTACAGATCGCTTATATTTCAATCACAGCTGTGTGTATAAAACATTGAAATGAGTTTTATTGAGTATTTCCAGCCTTGACTAAAGTAATAATATATGAGGCTAAGGTGTGCTGCAGGCTTTAACTTTACAGCTTCATTATCATGGGTTGGTTGTAATTACTTAACACTTATTGTTGCACTGAGGAAGCAGAAATAACAGCGGCAGCGGAGGGCAGCGTGCAGTGAGCTCTTCACCTTAGCAAAATAGGCTTTTTCTATGTACTTGATAAAATTACACACGTTGAAAACAACAGCACACGTGATATAAATGTCAAAGCACCAGAGTGTGTGAAGGAAAAGCAAACATGCAGTGGAACGGACAGAGCTAGCTTCTACCTACAGGACAGCAAATACATGAATGCCATTAATTGATAGTGGGTTTTAATACCATAAGGAAATTGTTATTATTATAGAAAACTGCTGTATATTTTTATCCTTGCATAAATAACTGTCCACATTAATTATACATTTTTGGTTTTGCAGTTATAAAAGAAGTCCATCAGATGAAACAAACAAGTGCTTTGATGAATCACATTCAGAATGAACATAGCCAAAATGAATGTTTTATATTGCAGCGTTTTTTGTTTTTTTTTTGTTTTTCTTGGGGGAAACTAGGTCTAAATCAACCCTGTCGTCTGCTCTGCTTCTCAGCCTTGTCACATCAAAGAAGAGTTTGACTTGCAGTGGTGGAGTCGCTCTAAAGAAGGACCCTCAGGAAAGAGAAAACTGGATGAGACCGATTCCTGACGAGAGCCAGCTATAATCGTCTGCCAAAACGTCTGACCAAAGGTAAATGAAAGTTTCTGGACCAAATTTGCAAGAAAACGTGTCTTTGAAGCACTATGAAATACTGCGTAATTGGAATTACGTGTAGCAGTTAGTCAAATCAAAAAGATTGTTGCTACAAAATTGACCCATTTAGCTCGTGACACTGGCAGTGCATATACCTCTGAGATGCTCTGTCAGTCATCTGCTGCAGCATTAATATGGTGGCCTGAGATTTCTTTTTACCTGTTTTGAGGAGGGAGGAATATGGATGCGAGCAAGTTCTTCCTCCTGTGTGTCTTTCAGGCCTTTCAGAGCAGGTTCAAGTGGATTTTTGCTCCTTCACTGGTTTAATACATTCAAACATTTAATTAAGCCACCTCATAGCCTAAAGTCTCCCAGGGATAAAAGGCGAATCTGAATTATCCCTGAAAGCCATTCAAATGCATGAGACTGAATCAGAATCAGAGAATCAGAGTGAAATATATTTGGTTTATGAGGAAAATGCCTTTTAAAACAACGGATTCCTCTCATATGCTCATGGTAGAATTGAGGACACGAACTCTCCAAAAAGCAGCGAAATTTATAGATGGGAAAATGTATTTTTTCCTTATCTCAGACAGGAAGTCATTAGTTTAGGGAGGCGTCGGTTATGTCATCAGAAATCCATTTACGTCATATCTGTAATACCTCCGCTTAAACAGAAAGTGGCTGCAGTGCAAACTGAAGGATATAAACAATGTTAGAATGATGTTACTGAGACAGTTTTATTATCTTTATCAGCATTTTGTTTATTCCTAATGGCAGGCAGGTTTTGGTTGTTCTCAGTTCATGAACAGCAGTTTAATACCTCACAAAATGTTTCGCTCTGGTAGTAAAAATAATACATGTTGTAAAACCCATTATCTTAATACAACCGTGTATTTGTTTTCAAGTCCGTAGTGTGATTTATGTTCCATGATCACCCTGTAAAATGCATTTCATTTTCAAACACTGTTCTGAGTAAATCTTTATACAAATACTCTACGTCTATCACCAACATTCACAATTTTCCAGTGACCTGGATTTGGCAAAAACTAACACTCCAAAGGTAAAGGTGTGCTGGACGTGGCCCCTGCTGGTTTGCAAGTGTACAAAACACAAAGAGAATAAATCAAAATGACTGTCTTAGAGGATGCATACCTGCTGTCACAGTAATTTCCCCAAACCATAAAGAAAAACCCCGTTCACTGATTAAGTTACACTGATGTGTGGTACAGGTGAATGAAGTTTCTTTTTTTTTTTTTCTCATTAACAGGGAGGTACGACGCGCCTCTTCCTGATACATTCCCAGATCCAGCTGGGTGTGACTCTCTGGGCTTGGCTGTTCTCTTCAGGTTCCGCCAGAGTGTGTGTGGCTGAGGCGGTGTCGTAGTCCGGTACGAGGTCTCCGTCATACGCCACAAAGTACCGCCTCAGCTTGTCAAAGTCCTGCACTGACACGGGCAGGAAAAGCTTCACCCCGGTGAAGATGTCCAGCAGCGTCTACAAGGAGAACACAAATGGTCAGTAGAAGAAGTACCCTCCACTTTAACTGTCCCCAAACACCTATTGGAAACTTACAGGACGATCACTTGTGTTTATTATTATTTCTGATAGAAGATCTGATTGCCTTTGGTGGGACAACTTTGTCTTTCATGACACTATTTAAATGTCAGCTGCTGTCATTAACCTGTATTTTGGTTCATTTTATTAGACACTGTAGTGTCTGCTTCGCTGTCATGTTACACACACACACAAAAAAAAATTAGTTCTGCGGTGCATTACTGAAAAATAACTTTATGTCAGCTGTAAATAATGACTGTATATACACTCACAAGTGAATTTCAGGCTTCATCTTGACACTTAGCGAAAAGGAGAAAAGAGCTAGCTCACGGACCACTGGCTAGAATCGAGCAGTAGTGGCAGGCAGGTGAACCGCAGAGATACGGGGATTTCTCTGACTGCACAACACACTTGTCAAAATTGTCACAGTGAAAAGGAAACACAAAAAGGTTGATTTAAATTTGGAAGCAGAGTCTTGTGCTGATTAACAGTGATCACGGGCTAAAAAAAAAAAAATCTGACTGCGAATCATCACAAGCTGCAACTACTTATAACATTAAATTAACCTTTTTCTGATTAATAATTTTGTCTATAAAATGTTTTAACTAAAGGAACTCACATCTTGTGTTTCCAGGATGCCAAGTGTTGTAAAATACCAGTAAACAAAGTCTTGAAGTAAACAGTAATGAAATGAAGCTGTGGAAATTGAGCTGTTTTTCACATGAATAAAGACACAACTAGCAAAATATTTGGGGCTTTAATCTGATTGACCAATGATGATGTGAAATTCATGCACTTGTCATTAACAGTTATCTGCCAACAGATAACAATGCGGTGTTTGTTTGGGTGAAGTTAAAAGTGAGACCTGTTGTTGACCAACCTTGTCGTTTCTTGGCTCCAGCAGCTGAGAGGTTGCCTTTGTTTTGGTTTGTCCGTTGCTGTGAACACTTTCACTCTTCTTCACCTGGTGATAAACAGACGACTGTCAGTTCATCACTATTGCACGAGGCTGTCCACTGTTTTCACCACTGTCTGACAGAATTACTGTAATATTTCAGGTTCACATCTGTCACGTGATCACACTGTGTTTTCTGCACCGCTAACAGTACCTTCTTGGCGACGGGTGCTTCGGAGCCAGGAGTGCGAGGCTGGGATTTCACCACCTTTGGCTTGGGTGGAGTGCTGTTGCCTGTGAATGGAGTGCATGTTATGGATGATGTATCAGATAAAGCAGCTTTGCAGCACTCACATCACACCGGGGTCTCTCGTTTTACTGGGTCAATGCCGAGTCGATCAGCACATTTGTTTCGGTGTTAACATACAGACATACCAAACATTTCGCATTTCTGTGACTGTGTCCTTTCTGAAATGTTTGGGACTCCGTCTTTTGATGGACATGTAAATAATGGGGACATACTGACGTTGCTGTGGGTGTAGCCGGTGAAGGTGAATATGTGTCTGCATGAGTTTCAACATAAGCAAAATAGGAGATTTGTTTCTGGTCTTACAATGCTAGCATTCGAAAAGCTTGCTTTGTGTTTATGTGGCTTTGTGTACTTACTGGTCTTCTTCTGAGAAGCACCTCGGTGGGAAGAGGCAGACGGGGAGTTTCCTCCGCTGTCCCCTCCTGATGAGCCCTTGTCATCATTGGACGTGGACGGTCCAGCTGTCACTTTAAAGTCACAGTTCTCCTTTGATATGCGGTACAGCTCCTGAGCAGGGTGGTGAAACAACGACATGGGCTTCAGCCAGGAGACGTAATGTTTCGTGTCATGAGAGATTGAAGGCCCATGTTGGATTCACGTAATTTAGCGCAGGCATGTTTTACAGCCTCAGCCGATATTTCAACTCATTTGTCAGCGTTTGCTGGATGACTGACTGCAAATTTGGTCCTCCTCCTCCTCCTCGGCATTTAAATCATACATTATTTAGGTAGTCCCATGGGTGCTTTGTTCAACAGTGGCCTTAATTATTTACTATTTCCATCACCTCTGTCACTTGGCCTCCCCCTTTCTCACCCATATTCCATCATATATTACAAGTGAGACTGAAAGTTAGTTGCAATAATCCCACGACATGCTGCGTTTTCGCAATCTCATGAGCACCTAATCATTATGCGACAGTGGTTAATTATACTACCGGTCAAAAGGTTTAGAACGCCTCCACTCCAGCGAATCACTGAAAATGGTACAAAAGTCAAACTGCCCTCACCGAGTGTGTTCGGCTGCTGAACGAGTCACAGATTTTGATTAAATTAGTTCAACGAGAAGATTCCACGAGCCCTTTTTTTCTGTGCTTTCATTTCAGAAACACTGAGACACTGAATTATGTCAATTTAACTATAAATAATATAAATAATGGAGGTGTTCTACAACTTTTGACTGGTAATGTGTTTCCCACAGTGCCATTGATTAACTGCATTTACAATCATTCCTTTTCTACAAGTCATATCCTTGAATGAGCAGAATGTTGTATTTTCTCCACGCTTCCATTGTAAAATGTTTTTAATTTGCTCTTCCCGCTGTAAGGAACAGTTATATGTTATTAACTCAAATGTAGACTTGAATCAAAACAGCGATATCCTACTTTAAGCTGGTGCAAGTTGGTGGCGCTCTTCCAGTCCTTGTCATCACGGATGCGCGTCATGCGGGGAAAGCGGATGGAGATGCCATCAGCGGTGTGCATTTCTGATTTGGAGAACTCGGCCCCTGTGATCTCCCAGACAGGTGCTTGCTGCAGCAGGTGAGAAAATAAATGACAAAAGGTAAATATATGACTGTCGTTCCATTAAATGAAAAAAGTCTCACTTCTGCTCAAATGGAAAAAAAAAAAAAAGCCATGATTATTACTATTCAAGGAAAGGAGTTTGTGGATTTCATTACTAGATTCTATTTTCAAACTTGAAAGCCCGAAAGGGTCATTTCAATCAAATGTTTTCAGTCTATGAAGTTTCGAGTACTTTCATGTGAGACTATTTTCAGTTAATATGCAGGTTGGAAACACTTCCCAGCTCTGCAGCGCGGGTGGTCATTATCTCTGTGTCTGAGGGTAATTTATTTGTAGACAGTTCTGCAGAAGACATATGCAAGAGATGCTTTTAACTGATCGCTTCGTTTAAAGGTCTCTGGTACCCAGATATACAGCTGGGTTGTGCAAGAACAGGCCCACTGGGAAATACAGATGAGCTGAAGAGGGAAATCTCACCTCAGGATCCCGGATAATGAAATCTGGATAATAGTTCTTGATGATTTTCAACCAGCTTGGGATTTTGCTTGGGTCCTACTCAAAGACACACAAACACACACACACACACAAAAGATGCATTTTAAATTTTATGACAGCAGCTCAATATTCCAGGCAGGCCTCTAAGTGGATCCTCTCTGACCTTGCTGATTTTGATCACATCCAGCTCCTTCTGGAGCCTGGCCAGGGTGGCGTCATCGTAGCCTCCGGAACACTTGGTGACTGTGCACCATTTCTTGGAGTCTGGGTCATAACAGCCCATTAGGAAACTGGACATGATGCCCCCTGGTGGGTAGAAGAACACACCTGGCATTAGGAGGAGGAGAAGTGCTGCCTGGGGAGACCTCAGACCCTCTGAACTGTCCCTTCCACGGGTACTGAACTTACACACCTACATTATATATAATTTATATAATTTCACTTCTGAAAACCAGCCTTTTCAGATTCACTTTTTTCCTGCTGATGTTTTCCCGCTTTTGTCGAACGTATGTCGTAGAATGTTATGGCAGCTGTGTTCATCTGATTTATTGCTTCTGCTCTCACACTGCACGAGCTGTCTTTTTTAGCTGTGCTTTGGAGAGGTGTACCTTTGTTTTTGCATTTGTTATGCTTCCATTGTGTTATGTGCTCATTAGCCAGCCTCCACAGCTGCTCACATCTCTTGTGTGTCTGCTTGCTTTACCCGGTGCTAAGCTATCCTTATGCATGTTGTGTTTATTTGAGCTCACAATGTAACCGTTAACAGATTTATGTTATTGTTAATTTCACCATTGTGTACACGTACAGTTACACAGTTATATATTTGTGTATATACACACACACTTATGTTGAAGATATTTAAGATTGTATTCAAACTCACTTATCTAATAAAGTATCTGTTCACATAATTACCAAAACACATATTAAATATCAGTTTTGCTGAAACTCATCAAAAGAAAATTTCTAGCAATATTAAAATTTAATAGTCACAGTAAAACTGTCTTGATAAGCTAACTGGGGTGTACCCAGTCTCACTCCTCACCTCACAGGTGGTTAAGCATAGAAAAAAAAAAAAGAGCACTAAAACTGTCAGAACAAGTAAGATAAAGCATCAAGGACTGGAAGAGACTCCAAGTCCACTGCATAAAGACATGAATGCACTGTAGCGGATGGTTAGGGCTTTACACACCGTTTGAGCCTTTTCCGTAGAAAGCTCCCAGCACCACCAGGTCAGCTGTGTCTGCCATCGCACCTTCATTCAAGTAGTCCTTCTTCACTTTCAGCCAGTGACGCTTTCCTGGTTCATAGGAGCCCTGAGACACAGATATGCACCTCAGTACAATTAAACTTTACCTATAACCTGCTTGTTATGTTCACATTCTCTACGGTTAGCATGTTAGCATTGTAACAGATGTGAAATATAACATTTTATTTAGTTTGATTTTCCTATTTAGGTAAATACTTTTCAGTACAGAGGTCCACTGTGAGGACAGAGAAACATTAGACTCATATTATCATCAGTTTGATCCCATTTGGAGACAACAAAAAAAAAAAAAAAAACCTCACCTTTATGTCTTTTAGCACCAGGCCTTCGAGTCCCTCTCTGATGACACGAGTTATCATATCAGCCAGGTCTCCTGCCCTCTGACACACAAAACAACACAGCATGAGATGCTATTCTTGCAGCACTGAGCTAATGCAGATGTACACAGTCAGAGTTTAACTTACAGTGACATGTTTCATCTCTGAAAACAGGATCCTGTTGGGGACCTCCACCATGTTGTCATGCAGGAACTTTCTGCGCTCACATAGAGGCCTGGAGAACACGACGCCAGTGGATAAATGTAAGACAGCTTGTTATATTTTATCTATAGTTATTACTGTAACCTAAACCTGTGACAAAACTAGTTGATAAAACTGTATATTTCAAAATAAAAAAATACTGTTTAGTTGTGATAGACCAAAAATGTCTAATATGTGAAAAGGCTAATTTTGTCTTCATATACAAACGAAAGTGAAACATATTTGTTTGGGAAAATAGCTGTTTTTGCTGAAGTTAATATTGAAAATTCAGGTAGAAATATTTTTACACAGAGACTTGTTCCCAGTTTTTTTTATTATTAATCTAATCTTATTCTTACCTAAACATGTAATGAAACAAAATACAATCACAAGCCGAACTACCAAACCAACAAGAGAAGTTGTTTATAAATAAACTGAAGCCAAATGAATAATGGGATCCCCACACACACACACATTACCTCTCCATGAGACTAACACCATTGAAGTAGATACAGTCGAAAACAAAAAGGCACACGTTGGCATCTTGAAACGCTGCTTTCTGAAGGGAAAGGAGAGGAGAGGAAAGCGTGACATGTGGCAGCAGCGACTTATCAAAAAAACAAGCTGTGTGACAAAATTCATGCTGTTAAAAAAATAAATAAATAAATAAAAAGTACAAATTGGCTTTGTTGTTCTCACCTTGTGTACACCCAAGGTCCCAAAAGGCAGGGGCTTACTGGTCTTTGTGTCAATTAGGAGGACTTCGGCATCCAATATCATACTGTGGCCACCGGGAAAAGCCTGAGGGATGTAGTCTTTAAAATGGGCCACCTGAAACATCAACATGGACACACACAGGGCTTAGGAACCGAGTAGAAATAGGAAGCATCTAAAACAACTATTACAGCAAGGCTTAATAGATTGGAACAGTCCCAAGTTTTTAACAGGAATAACACTGTAAAAACAAATTAATGTGGCTAATTATTGTCAACCTGTAAAAAAAAAAAAAAGTGCAGTTGAAAGGACAATTTTCTGCATGCTACAGCACATTTGGTCTTCCTCATTTTGGTTTGTCCCCACTATCCACCTTCATTATATTCTGTGGTGGATGATGTGCACAGTTTTACAGTGTCATCATTTATCAGAATAAAAAGCATTAGGAAACTTGGACTACTGTAATTAAACCTCATTCCCACCCCCACAGAATGTTAACCTAACATTAACATAAATTGCCTAATTACTGTGGCTGAGGGTGCACAATCAGCCGTTTGGCTGATGGGGAGCAGGGGGAGGGCAGTCACACAGGGAAACGTTCAGGTTGGAGGGCTAAAACTGGGCCATACTTTAACAGAGACCGCAAAGAACAAGCTGCTCAGAAACCGGAAGAGCAAAGGGTGAACCGAGATGTAGAGATGTCTATCACTGAAAGGGTCTGCAGACTTGTGTGAATAGAGAAAAAAAATAAGAACACAAGTTTTCAAAAGCATTTCTTAAGCATTTAGATAAGTGGAGGCACCTGGTTTGTACATATCCTCATATATAAAAGCTCTAAGGCTTTTTTCCTTGTGCCACAGTGCTCAGTGTTCTGCACTGACATTTACTGGGGTTCAGTGTTGCTGTGAGTCATGTATGTGCACAGCAGCTCCCTCTAGTGGTTCAAAGGGGCTAATGGGTATGATGTGGTACTATTTATTCCTGCATTTTTTAAACTCTCAGCCTCGTGCTGAGAAAGCAAATGCTGGAACATCGCTGTGGGAAATGTCTGAATTTCACACTAGGATAAAACCTTTAAGCTCGTAATCCTGCAGGGGCAAACCTGAGGACGTTCTATTCTGATGCATTGACAGTGTGGCTATGCGTTTGCATTTGTACGGTACGTGTGTGTGTGTGTGGGTGTGTGGGCGTGACAAGACTGACTTTGTGTGGTAACACTGGTTTGAGGCTGCGGCTGAAGTAGCTGAAGCTGTCTCCGTTCTTATGGACCTGCACGCGTTCTCCATCATACTTGATCTCAGAGTACATCCCGTTGGGGCATTTCTTCATGGCATATTCTATGGATTTACACGCCTCTGCCTGAAATCACAAAGGAAAACAATCATCCACAAAGCTCTCAGCAAGTAAATTCCAAATTCCTATGGCTACTTTTCACTGAATTTTCGTTCTGGTTGGTCCACTGGCAAAATAAAGCCCACTTTCATTGCATCTAGGTGCTGTTTTTACATACAGCAAAGAGAAAAGAGCAATAATGACAATGAAAGCAAACAAACCTGCCCTTTACTCAGCAACCCTGCATCGCGAACTCACTTCCACAGTGGACATGTGTTTGTGTCATCCACAAAAGCCTAATTTATCCCTTTCAATGTTGTACCAATATGCAGACTGGTAATATTGCACAGTTACACTAATTGATATGGCTTTGCTGACAATGTGACTGCATGTTCACCTGCTGCTTTGCGTGCACTAATTGCATTTCAGAGCACACCATCCAAATAAATTATCCTTAATTTTATGTCCATACTCAATTTCAAGTGTCTCCCCTGCTAATGTGTCTACTGGATGTAACAGAAGGTGACGTAGCTCTTTATCTTCTGCAAACTGATGTCAGGGCTGAAAACGCTTAAGTTTTAAGCCTGTGGGAAGCTGAGAACTGGACCATGTTATTCATTTGTAAACTAAAATATGATATGATATGGCTGCAGTGCATTTCATTTTACCTTTATACTGTGTCATTAAAGGTCTGCTGTGTAATGTGAATTTGAAGTGGTCTGCAGGTTTTTTTGGAAAACATTCTGAATCATGCTGAATTAACACTCAGAAGGGGATTCAGCACGGTCATGTGTTTTCAGTGCTCAGTTATCTGTATGGTCCAGCTGCTGCCTGTTGGGTTGTGTAGAGACGAGTTATCAGCTGGAAACTCTTTGAGCATCATATTCTCTAAATCTTGTAGAGTTTTCATCTAATATGAAGGATCTCATTAAATCTTTTGGTGAGTCAGTCATAGGCAGTGTCTCATCCTGATGATTAGATTGACAGGAAGTCCCTCCTCTGTTATTTAACGTCTGTGTGGAGACATGCTTGCTTTGTTTAGACTAAATGTATGGTCGTCTTAATCATAACTGAATGAAAATGTTCTTTTGACTAAGCACAAGTCCTAAGGAATGGCTGACCTTCTGAACTGATATTAAATATTTGTTTTATCTAAATCTTTTTTTCTTGCATATAAAAGAATAAGAATAGCGGTGCCTTGGTATTAAGACATCCCATTGAACTACACTGCAGAAAGGTCATTTCATATTTTTAACCTTTTCTCTTTTATAAACCCAAGGTATTAAAACCCCAATTATTGCCTTTTATCAGAAATCTATTTCTAATTTACTTATTTTCACTGATAACCCACAAACTTTGCCCTAAAACAAAAATGGATGAATACAGAATTGGCCCACTGCTGAATACATGATGTGTAATGAGTTATAATGAGGTCACGTCATGTTCATTTGCTTCATCTTGTATGGGAACATATGTATCAAGTAATTCATGAGGTCTGAAAAGTCTGAACTGTGAGTCCTTAAATCACTACGGCTCAGACGAGTCAGCCTTCTATTCAATCACACAAACACTAAAGAGAAAAATTAGGGAGGACTGTTGAAAACTTTTTTTTCTCCCATGTTTTAGCAGGGGACCACTCACCAACATGGGCTGAACGGGGGTCATGAGAGAGGCCTCCACAGTGAGGAGTTTCCTGGGCCCTGAACCATTGGACGCCTCCTGCTGATTCCTCAGGACCCGTTCAATCACATCACCCAGATTACGCGAGGCCTTGAAGGCATCGTAAGCGTTCGGATCCACAGCATCCAAGCTGCGTGAAGGGGCAATAAGATAAAGGCTCGAGGTTGGTATGAAAACGTACCTTTTCTTAAAAGTGTTCAAAGAACATTGTGTATATTAAGCGCAGAAGACAAAGACACTCACACATGTTTTGCTCCGGCGTTCATCTTCAAGTCGTGCTTAATAAGTCGAATGATGCATTTCAGGTCATTACTGGTGCATCTATGAAGAACAGAGAGTGCAGATTATCACTGGGGTAAAAAATGTAAAGTGCTGGGGTAGTGCTGAAGGTTTGTGACCAGAAACAGTTTAAAATAATAATTTTAAAATAACAATTAATCAGTAGTAAGGTACCATAAATAAGAAGTTTTGTCTGCTGCTATAGAGACTAGACTGTCAAAGATGTCTACTGTAGTGTGTGTGTGTGTGTGTGTGTGTGTGTGTGTGTGTGTGTGTGTGTGTGTGTGTGTGTGTGTGTGTCATGCCTGAGGCAAACAATCTAAAAAGAAGGGAAAACTACAAAAACCAATAAATACTAACAATAAAAAAACAGTACAAGCTAAACAAGCGGAAACGAATCATTGTACCATTCACACATACGTGAAATGAAATCATACAATCTGTCTCCCTGGCTTTTACACAGTGCTGTTTAAAAAAAAATCACTATTTGAACAGTCACTGACACATATAGCACTAAAATACAGTCAGTTAGCAGTTAATTAGGTACACCTAGCTAAAACACCTAGCTAAATGCAGTCTGATACAACAGCCCTGCAATAAAGCCTCCGTGACAGCTAGAACATTGAGTTTTTATAGTTTTAGAAAGGTGTTGATTCAGCTTTATAATTTTGGAGGATGTAGTCTGTGGTGCTGTTGAATCTAGTGCATTATACAGAGACGTGTTTATATTATTTTTTCCACCCCGTTTATATCAATGACAGAAACACCTCTCTGTATAATGCAGAGGCCACTAAAGTCTCTATATTAAACCGTTGCTTGTCAACAGTCGGGGTTATTTCTGAGTTTCTGCCACATGAATGATGCTGTGCTGCTTTTGGATGCATTAAAGAAGAGTCTTAAACTGTTTTAATAGAGCAGGTCTGCAGTGCTTATTTTTTTTAATGAATGACCTTATCTGTACCACTTTACTACCCAACCTAATTAAACTGGAAATGATGATGTCCTGTATTACTTTTTGGAAATATTCTCCAGCTCAGTCTGCTGCTCATCTTCCTTGGTCAGCTGGGCGAGGCGGGTCAGGGAAGCATCCACTTCCTGGATGGTCAGTAGGCTCTTGGCAGCCGGAGGAAACGATTTACTCTCCTCGAAGAACATCCTGACTGTCTCAGATACATCGCCCTTAAAAACAAACACACTCGCTGTATTTTACAAGTGTCATTTTTGACGACTTGTTGTTCTGTCATCGTTTTTAATTGGCCCAGAATGAACTCTGCTGAATTTATTTTTCTTTTAATCATCCAGTATTCAAGCTTTGTGGTATACCTTTGAATATTCACAAAGCATTAGACATGAGTTTATGTGTGAAAACATATGGGTCACAGACCTGCTCCAGATCGCGCACCATGGCATCCTGGTCACATCTGAATATGCGGCTGAAGAGTTTTACAATCTGCTTGTCATTGAGGTTGTAGACACTTTTTACAACGCCTGGCAAGAGCAGCTTCACTGTCAGGTAGAGATCGCCATGGAACTTATCTAGGAGGGCAGAAAAGAACATTCAAGACCAACATTTTGTTGTTGAAAATCTGGCCTCGGATTTTGTCAGATGCTCGTGTGTTGAATAAACATTCTAAGCCCAAAAAAAAACAAGAAACACATGAACCTCCAGTTGAGCCCTTCTTGAGATACTTCTCAATAATCTGTGTCTTGGCATTGTAGCTGTTGATTTCTGCCACCATGGCACAAAGCTTGCGAAACTCTCTGAAGAGGCAGTCCTTGTGCTGAGGGTCACAAAGTTGGGTGGACAGGGTGCTGCCTTGGCTGGCTTTGGCAGGGGAAGAGTGGGGTGGTCCTGAGCTGCTGGAGGAACCGGCCTTCGCAGCTGACAAGAGAGCAAAGTGATGAGACCAATTTGTCCTTCAGCTGGACACACAGTGGAACATAAAGTAAAGGTGACATTCTCCTCACTTAGACAGATTTAATGATTATTGCTAAGTTTCATCATTTACAGATAACTTAAGGGGATAATTTGGTTTCGAAAGAATTTCAGCCTTTGTTGTAAGCTTTCTTTTTGGACTTATAATGCTGACAATTTCTCTAAAAACCCTAAAAGAATACGTGTACAAAATGCTAACAGTTTCACTGCAGTTTGGCTTTTTCCAAAATACACAGTTCCATTTTCATCTGACACACTGGACGTCCTGTCCTAGTTGAGCCTCCCAGGCTGCATACAAATTAAGGTTTTCCCTGCCTATTCAAATGCAAGGCTGCTTTTCATTATTTATACTCGTGTTTTTTTTTTTAACACTTTATTACTGATGCAGAACACTGACACTTATTAATTAAGTAATAAATAGTATGACTTCCATTTATTTATTGATACAGTTCAGACTGTATGTTAGACAGGAATTAACACGGGCAATATTGTCAAGATAGTAAGTAAAATCATTTTCACTGTCAAAGACCTTTAGCAGACAAATTGCTGCAGTTTTTCTTTTATCTCATGAACTTTTTAATGTGTTTTGTATTGCTGTCGAGTACCAGCACTCTTAATGTCTTCAGTTGCCCTGTTGTGTTTTCATTGGGTTTGTGTTTTAGTTATTTATGTGTGTTTGTCCCCTTGCTGTGAAAAGATTTTCCTCTTGCCCACACACGTTTGGATTTAGATTTCAGACCTTTCTGTTTCCAGTTTCTCAGCATTAAAAGCCAGTTCATTATTGCAGTTACATGTGATATTGTACTGTGGTGTCTAAGTGTCCATTATTCCAATAATCAGACAGAAGTGGCAAACATGACAATGTGTGTCTCAAGATGTTCCTACTGCTTGTTTCAGAATTGATAATCATCCCCTTTTATATCATGTTATTTTGATGACTTTTGTTGTAACATTGAGCAGTTTTCGTATTGTTTCTTCTTTTGTAAATAGCTATACAAATAAGAAACTACTTGACCTTCAGTCTCATATCTTACCAGTGAAGCCTGAAAACTTGCGTGGAGCATTAACAGAAGGGTCAGCAGGGGGAGCCATAAGCTGGCCAGTGGTGTTCAACTTGGACTGCACCTTCTTCTTTGGGCTGGCATTAACTTTGGCCATCAGGTCTACAAGACAAGACAAATGGCTTTAGAACAAATAAGGATCCACTTGACCTGAAGCACCATATCTGACTGAACAGGTAAGCTGACATTAGATGCAATAATGTGGATACACACTGAGCATGGAGTCAAGTAAAATACTTTAATTCATATACTGTTAACAGACATTAATGGTTAAAATCATCCTTTTTATGTGGTGCACAGGAGTTCCCAGTAAGTGTTAGCACTACAGAGAAGCCACTATAAAAGGTTGCACATACAAAAGAAGAAAATTTTATTAAATACTGCTAAGTACTGCACATTACAAAGAGATTTTGTGATGTGTGTGTGTTGTACCTGAAACATGTTTATTAATGAGCTCCTTGTCTTCATCCTGCAGCTCCTCCCAGCCCTCCAGATCTGTAATGTCCTCAATCTTCTTCGTGGTGGCCCTTGCTCTTTCCAGCTTTTCAAATATACACTTCACATGATACCACTCTTTCATCTCCCCTGCAGACTCACTGAAAGGATTTGGCACAATCTTCCCTATACGCACTATGCCCTTCTGGATTTTGTCTTTGCACTTCTTACAGCCTGCAGTGCCGCGTTTGGCGTATTCCACGAGGAACCTCTGTTCTGCCATGTCTGGCTCGTTGGAGAAACACTGATGCAGGGAAAGACGGGGAGGGTGGTTTTGGAGGAGGCTGTGTTGATGGGATACCGAGGAAAAATTTCGGATTTCCCTGGAAAACTCTAACACATTAATAGGTGGAGGCTGGTGTTCAAAGCATTTAGAGACAGGGAAGGATCTGCACACTTTCAGGAGTTGCTGACACCTGACAAGTGTTTGAAGAGTCTGGAGGCCTGCACAGACAGTCTTGGGAGCTAAAAAAATAAGAGGTCTCTGCATCCAGTTGTGACTGTAGACAAATTACAACCTTAAAAAAAAAAAGGGACATAATGGTTAAAGAGATCATTTGTTTTTGTTTGGTTTAAAATCTGCCTTGACATGTCAAACATTACTAATACCATCTGTCTGAATAAGGGTTTAAACTACCTCAAGTGAGTCAGCTTGGCCTTATTTCCCTAATTGTTATGACTTTAAGCACTCATTTCACTGTAAAATTTTATGCAGCTCAGACCAAAGTATGTACCAACAACTGAACCCAAAGTGATTTACTGATTCCCATAGGGTCCAGGTCATCTTGACCCTTGGTTGGTAAAATTTCTTCATTCATGTTTCTAATCCAAAACTCTGATCATAGATTTATGACAACTCAAATGTGAGATATGTTTAAAGAACCTCTTTACTCATCTCTTGATATGGTCTCTATAAACAATGACGATTTAAAAAAGAAATAACAAAATATATATAAACATGTATAACGAACATAAGTTAGACTGTGCTATAAACATGCAGAATACTCGTAGTATGAGCTTTCTTGGGGAAAAAAAAGCTAGGTCTTGAAGGCACAAGCCTACTGTTGGAGAATCACAGTTAAATATGACAAAGGCTACTCACAATAAAATGCAAATCCAACCATAATTCGCAAGAAAGTAATTTGACTATTCTGCCATGTAACTATGCTGGCTACCAAACCGTATTGCATCACATCCACCACGTTTTTTTTTCAATCATTTGTTGACAAAAGGTGGTGGGGCTTCGGTTCAACATAGTACACGAAGTGAATGAGGGTCTCTTCAACATTTTAATAATTAGACTTTATAATTAACCTTGACTGCGTGTTTAAAGACCGCCTGTCTGTTTACAGTTATAATGTTCTGGTTGTATAACTTTAAACGTAAATGTGCACAAGATACGTGTAAATTTGATGACACGAAGGCAACCGTTAAGCTAACTAATGGATTAGCTTTAGCCATTCTCCCAGTGTGCCGCATACAGACGGCTAGCCTAGCTAGCTAAACTGACTGCACAGCAGCTATCAAAAACAACTTGACACGTCGCTAATATCTCTGCGCATATTTAGCTACTGTACCTTGAAGAAGCTTAGTAAAATGCGATAGCACGGTTTAAATTTCTAACCCCCTCTTCATTGTTGTTAGCCAACAGCTCGAGTGTCAAGTGAATTGTAATTACAGTATATAGAAGCACTACACTTCCGCATTGGGTCTTCAAATTAAAAGATTAGCTACACAGACATTTGAATCGAATAATGTTTAAGAGTATTTTTAATTAGGTGTGCAACCCTTATCTAATAAGCGCGTACTATTGTCCCATTTGTAATCCACACGTCGTGTTATATCTAGTTCCTCGGGTAAGACTTTATTTCGAAGGATTACTGATTTCCGGTATATATCTTGTTCACTCTATTTAACTTGGCAGACATAAACAAAGCTAAAAGCCAAAGGGGGTAAAGCATGGTATGCCCATAGACTGTAGTATGCCGTGGCTTCCCCATACTTGTTGGGTTCACGAGAGAAGAAACGGCAGACCTTTAAACATGTGGCAGGATGTACCTACCGCCACCTGCCGAATCGGAGCACTTAACCTATAGACGGCAAGCCAGCTAGTTTTAAAACTAACATAAATAGATCGTATGGAAATATAAACTTAGAGGCGTGTGCATAAGTTCAACAACGAATCACCTACCCCTGAGTCAGTTGGCAGTGGTGGAAGATGTACTCAGATGTACTTAAACCAATACAATTGTGTAAATATACACTTGTACCAGTGAAAGTCTTGCATTCAAAATGCCACTTAAACGAAAGTTCAGAAGTATTATCAGCTTCATGTATTTAAAGTATAAAAAGTAAAAGAACTTTATGCCGTAAAATGTCTCCTGTGATTGATATATAATTCTCTCGTATATTATTAGATCGCTAGTATTGATACGTGTATTAAAAACGTAAGACCTATTTTGTACTTCAATTTGGTGTAAAAGGCAAATCAGAGCTTCTGAATCTTGTACTAATAGGTAGTTTTATAATAGTTACCTCAGTTAATAATAAAATGTTCTTATTATTATTGTTGTTGCTTATATTGTTGGCCGCATACCTCCTTCAGTAATTGATGTCATTCATGCATTGCCATCTTGATCTTGTTTCCCAGCAGAGCATGAACTCAAAACAAAACGAAATATCAGGTGCAACAGAGCATATGAAAACATGACAAAACACGCGAGTGAGAGGCCCGAAACTCTCATACCTAACCATTCAGTTGCGCAACACCCTTGCATTTCATATTTCCGACGGTACTTTAATGCAACAAGAGCCTTCGAATTTTTGTAAACACGGCGAGCGCTCTCTCGTCGTCTACGTAAATTTCGTAAGCGTCACAGTCTTCCAACGCGTGGACGACCAATTTTTGGCGCACATTCTACGTAAATAACCAGAAGGAGGCGCTGCGACGCTTCCACTACGCAGTGCGCGGGTACGCGGAGGAGATGTCGGCAGGGAGGACCCAGATGTATTATTGACGTTATTCCAGGCTGTGCGCAAGATATAGCCTACTTCTCATCAGACCTGCAGTGAACTATAGAGCAAAGAATGGGAAGGAGTATACGTGGTGTTTTTATCGCTGAAAGCCTGGTTGTCTCCACCGAACACCGACTTTTGCTCTTCAGCAGCATATTCAGGAGGGACTAGCTTCGGGAAAGCAAGCAAGCTAGCAGTGCAGGCTAGCTTCGCAGCGAGGCTAGCTTGCTAGCAAAACTGCTGCCTTTATTGTGGCCCGCAACGAAACTCCCAGCTAGCATCCGTCGCATGCACAGAAAGAGAAAATGGTGAGAACTGCTAATGTGTTGTTTCGTTAAATTTAATCAGCTATTTTGGCAATGTCATAGCCTGACCCTCAGTATGTCACGTTTGTCACACTGTTGTCATATCTTGGAAGAATTGTCTAGGGGCCAGGTAGCTAGCTAACCGTGCTACACAACGTTGACAGCTTCTGTCACCTGGCTGGCTGCGATCTCTTGTATGGAGAGATCCAAAAAAAGCCTAGCAGTTTAAAGATGTTTGTTTTATACCAAATGTCCTCACGTTGTAGAATGGCAATTACAGTGTCTTTTGTATAGCAAGTGTTAGCAGCATTGGTATATTCGAAAGCGTTAAACTTTTTCGTTGATTTGTTCAAGCAAAATGTCAATTTTTGAATTCTTACTCAACTTTGTAGCTCGAATTGGGATCTCGGTATTTTGCAGGAAGATAAAATCGCATGGGTCCGAGATGTAAAACTTCCACGGAAACTAGCCTTGTTTGCTGTACTGACATGCAGCGTGTAGACCTAAGGAATTTACCTAAAAGTAGTATGTGAAGAATGATGGTAATGAGCTGGTGAGACTTCCTTTAAGTTTGGGTGGGTAGTGAAACTCGCACATTTAGGTATTATTTGCATACAACAGTAATCTTACTTAAGCATCCCAGTGGAAACACTATCAGAGATGCTGGAGAGATTTTGAAGTTTCAAAGTATCAGCCAGAAACAGTTGTTTCATGAACGGATTAGCTGAGTAACACTGCTGAAGACATGTCAGTTCAAAACCTTAATGTAAACCACCCATTCCACATCAGTGCTAATTTGGGCCTTTAAAACAACCAGTTTATTGGCTAAATTAAATGAGTGGTTTTGAAGGTTCTGTTGAAAAATGTGCCATTGATATATCATTGCTACTGCTAAAAGCATCTTGCTAAAACAGTTGATGTTAGGTCTCATGATCAGACTTTGTGAGCAGTCATTGTATCATCAAACATGTTAGTTGAATACATTTGAAAGGACCTAAAGCTACTGCACCAGAGATACCGGAACACGTCAACAGTTTAGTTGCCTAGACATGTTTTCTGCTGGTGATGTGTTTTGATGATAGATATGTGTCTTTTTATAGTGTCTTTGGGTGTAACTTTTGTGCTATTCTAAATTAAATAATTTTAGGTGTGCATTTATCCGGTTTGACTTAAAAGGAACTTGAGCACATCGCCGGCATTAACACTTAGAGCTAGAATATTCAAATTATTTAGATTAGATTTAATCCTTCCTCACTTTATCCTTAGAGCACACATCAAACCCTACATTATGAAGTAGATTAAAGCAACCTTAATCGGGCTAAATGCACGTTAATAAATGGGCCATTTTCTGGCCCATTTACTAGATCATCACATTTTAAACATTTTAAATTTCCCTAATACAGACCCAGGTTTTGAGACTTTAGACCTAGGCAGCTGTTATTAATTGTATTAGTATATCTGTGACTTCATTATCTATACTGAATGCACAGATACAGGTAATAAATAATTTAGTGTTTGTGTCAAGGCTTGTTATTTACCACTGTTTTTTAGAAACCCCCGTGATGCACAAGATTATTGTGTGAATGTTGGAACATTGTGTATTTGTCCACATGCAGGTGTACCTGTTGAATCCTATAGAGAACCTGAGAAGCTACATCAACAACCGTCCACCACTGGTCATTTTTATGATCAGCGTCAGTGCAGTGGCCATTGCCTTCCTGACCATCGGTTATTTCTTCAAGATTAAAGAGATTAAGTCTCCAGAGTTGACAGAGGTGAGGCACACCCACACAGTTCTTTTAAAAGAGATGAAATTATATGGTATGCACTTTTAAGTGTCTGTCAAGTACCAGAAAAACGTGGTCACAGCTAATGGTAAATGTCAGGTCAGGACTTTAGTGACCTGCCTTTTGCCACATGGATGCATTTGCCCAAATTTGTAAACAATTCTGCGTTTATGACCGATTCAGCCTTTTCTAGTCTCACCCACTTCACTCTGCGAGGCCAAGAGAGGCTCCTCTTACTGTAACAATAACAGAATCCAGGTTTTCTTGATATACTGTGCAAGCTATGTGGTACATTTGACCCATTTTGCTGTAGTGTACATGTGACTGTAAATACTATAATAGGAGACAACAAAAAAAAATGAAATCAAAACCACAGAAAGCGTGAATGTGCTGTGCTTCCAAATCCCGTACAGAAGGTGGATGCATGGAATAAAACTTTGCATTTGAATCTGAGCAGGAAGCATAAATCAAAGGGTGAAATGTTATCTGCTAATACATAACTTAAATATCATAAGGGAGGTTTTGTGCATGGTAAGTTAAATAGGATTTCATTGATACAAATCAATGCAGGTGTGTTTGGTTAATTGCAACATATTGTAATGTCCAACAATGAAAACACACTCGTTCTTTCTCAGGACTGGAACACCTTTCTGCTGCGCTTCAATGAGCTGGACTTTTGTGTGTCAGAGAATGAAACGATAAAGCACGGCCTGAACGAGTCGACCACGCCAGAGAGCATGGTTGTGACCAGCGGCCAGGCTCGTTCCAGCACCCAGGCTCCCCTCCTGCTCGAGGACTCGGGTCCCATCAACATTTCAGTCCCCATCACCCTCACACTGGACCCCCAGCGTCCATTTGGAGGGTACTCTCGCAATATCACCCACCTGTACGCCACAGTGCTGGGGCAGCAAGTTGGTCTGTCCGGTATGTTCTCTTTTTCATCGTCTCCAGTTTATTTGCTTCATACTGAATAACAAATACAAGATCTAGTAACTAATGGCTCTGTTCCTGTGCCCTTCATATGCCTGGCAAGGTCAAAACCCAAATTACAAAGCTGTTTTACTCCATTCAACCTCATAGGAAAAAAATCACAACTACACTATTTGTAGTGTAGCCAGAGACAGAACTGTTGTAGTTTGCAAAAACTCTCATTCAGTAGTGCCACATTGAATACACAAGCTTTTATTACCTTAAAAATAATGCCTTCCTACTACAGGTTGTGGATACACTACAGAAACACGATAGCTGACATAGACAGAATGCAGAAAGGATTTTGTTTAAGCTCAAAATATCAGGTGTTGGTCGGTTAAGTGTAAGCGCTGCTTGGTGCCTATAGGGATGTTTCACACTGGCGTGGTCTGTCACTAAGTCTCACAAAGTGGGAATTCTGCACATGGATTAAACTCCCATTACTTACAACCGCCAATCTGTTCATCTGCACTACAGGCTCATGCACATTATCGTCACAAAGACAGTGTTATTGCTACGCAATAAGTGACAGAGAGAGTTATTTGTCATGTGAGAGGTGTATGCAGTCTATAGTGTCTGTATGTCACTGACCTGGGCTCTTTTTGTGTGTACGCTTGCTGTACGGAGGTAATCCATTCCTTTTGTGAGTGGGAGTTTGTCCTTTTCGATGGGTATTAACTTACGTCTTTGTGTAGTGACTTTACTTAAACATAGTGAGCAAACAGTGGCGGCTTTGTGTACCTTTAAGCTGATCCCATTCAGCCCTCCTATACATGACAGACTTTAAGGTTTCAAAAGGCAGAGGAAAAGTGAAAAGTGAATACCAATAGCTTTGAAGGCATTGTGCCTGCATGTGTACGTATATGAACGTTTACTTTTGTCTTCTGCGGCGTCACATGCTCAAAGAACCTGTGTGTTTTCTTGGCATCTCACTTCTGACGTCTGTTGACTGTACAGCTCCACAGAAACATTAAACTTGGCAGATTCGTGTCTTTCAGGCTGGGTTTAAATCAGCCAAATATAATAATAAAATTGTGCATCTACGTCAAGCAGCTAAACTTAATTGTCATACTTGAATCAGGTGTCATCTTTGAAGAACATTAAATGCAGTGGACAGGAGGGCTTTCCAAAACAAACATCATATTTGTGAGGATAAGTAAAATGGTCAATTTAAACATGTTATTCCATTACCTAGTGGCAGAGCGTAATGAGAAATTTGTATCTCTATTCAGAGGAGATTAAATTCCCTGGGTAAGGTCAGGTAATTTTATTTTTTAAAGCCCTTCGCACTGATATTAATCCTATCCAGATTGGCTGTATATGTGGTTTTAACTCTCTGCCTTTGAGGACAGTCTATCTCTAAATACTTGCTCTGTTTTGATTAACTCCTGCTCTAATAATTTCACCGTTAGGCAGATAGGTGGCTTGGCATTGTTGCTGAATGTACAACACCTTACGGGCCGCATTTTACAAACACAACTGTTCCTGGGCTTCGGGCCTTTGTGTGTCTTTCACTATCGTTCTATAGTCGTTACAGGCTCAGTGGTTTGCTAACAACATGTACCTTGTTTTAGGTTTTAGCACTAGAGTGGATGAGCATAGTCAGTAAAGAGCTATGCAAATATTTATTACACTGAGCAAATAGTCCTGTCTGAATAGGGCTTTCACAGTTCAAGAGGAGAATGAATAATTCCTTGGAAATGTCAACATACAGCTTGTTGTATTGGAGCCTTTCAAAATCAATGACTGTTGAAAAATGTCCTTAAATTATAGTATTTATGATTTATAAAGTAATATAAAAATTGTATTTAAAAGACAGTTGTTCATAAATGGGTGCACAAATCTTTTGTGAAGTAGCCCAGTGTATTAATATTAGATATTATTTTGACATCCTGATTGGTTTCCTGTATAAATGCTCATCTTGAATGATTGTTGTCATTTCTGCTTTTACTATCCGATTTACCTAACCTTAAGTACAAATTCCACAAATCAGATTTTGAGAAAATAAAATGTACCTAGTTCAGGTACATGATGACTAACTACTAAGGTCGTCAGTTGTTTGACTTTTGCTTAAAGACTCATTGTCCATAGCTGTCCTCCTCTGTGCTTAGACACACCCAGGAGTCAAGTTTGAATGATAATCTTTTGATCGGCTTTGCAGTTTGATAAAAAATTGCATAAGTCTACAATCAGTCTGTCCTTTGTTATCAGCTTGGTATGACATCAGATATTGCTGCTGTGGCGGTCCCTGGTTTCCTGTCGTGGGAATTGTGTGCGTGCTATTTAGACTGTTTAGGCTCTAATAATGGCCTCAGAGGTAGAAGGCGTTTCTCTCTGGGCCTGTAGGTTGTTTTAGCCCGATCATAACTAATCATCAGCAGCAGTTACTCCCATGTCAACGTGTGATTGAAAAGTGAAGGAAATTTGGAGAAACGGACAGAATTTTCTCCCAGAGAGAGTTTGAAGTCCACGTCTAATCATGTAAATCTCATAATAATCTGTTACGCTCACATGTTTTTGCGTGTAGGCCGGGAGGCCCATGAAGAAATAAACATCACTTTCACCCTGCCTGTATCCTGGAACTCGGACGACTGTGTGCTGCACGGACACTGCGAGCAGGTGGTGTTCAGCACTTGCATGACCATCACAGCGGCCAGCAATATCTTCCCAGTCACAGTGTGAGTTGGACTGCCTCCCTGACTCATGGGAAGACACTTTATGTTTCTGCCTAGAGCTGGGCGATAACTGACAAAATAAAATACAGTATCTTAATATTTTTATCTTCACATCATTTCTCACAGTGTTTTAAGTCTGCACCTCTTTTCTTTGCGTATAACATCTAAATTAAGTGTTCAGATTTCATTCACACAAACACCAGTCAGCAAACAACAATCTGCGTTTTGTTTTGTAGGCAGCCGCCACACTGCGTGCCGGAGACTTACACCAATGCTACGTCCTGGTACAAGGTGTTCACCACAGTCCGCGATTCAGATACCAAGTACAGTCAGGACTACAACCCCTTCTGGTGTTACAAAGGAGCCATCGGCAAGGTGTACCACGCCCTGAACCCAAAGCTTACTGTCATCGTTCCAGATGTGAGTCCCCGTGTTCTTATTTTCTAATAGCAAACATTGTTCACGTTCACAGCTTTTATTTAGCAGAGTTCCTGGCTCCAGTGTCAAGGGTTGTCACTGGTCAAGATCTCGCAGGTGTAAGGACGTCTTTCAAATGTCCTTTCTCAGGACATCTGTGAATTATTCTTAATTTCTCTTATTTATAAATGTAAAAGTTATTATACAGATAAGATTTCAGAGACTTTTTCTTAGTGCAGATTCTTGGTTAGCAGCATGTTAGCACAGCTGTAGAACAATAATCCGCAGTATTTTATAGCTAAACTGACATACATTTTCTTTTCTGGAATATTCTATTTTTTTTAAAAAGTCATTGTAGCACAATTCAGAACAGGAAGAATACAGGACAATTCAGATATCTCATCATGATTGTGTATTGGTACTGTTTAGGTGTGATTTTCAGGCAGGGTATGGAATCAGTCACTCTCCCTGTTTATGGTAATACAAGGTAAATGTGACCAAACACAAAGCCCTTTCTGAAACCCATTTAGTCTTGGCTCTATGCTGATGGCAGTAGATTGTTCCAGGATCACAATGATCCCATTGACAGACCACAGCTAGGCACTGAATGGTCCAGGGAACCAGAAAACAATTTAAAGATATATGCTGTGCCTGCACAGTTACCTGATCTGAGCACACTTGAACACACAGAGGATCCGGGAGTGGTGCTTGAGACGACCCTTTTCCATCATCATCAACAAAATAACAGAGGAATGGACTGGCACTTCCTGTTTCCTTCTTTCCTTTATATCGATAAATGGACCCTAAACAGCTGTAAAATGTCTTTAAATGCTCCATTTCTTTACTTTTCAGACTCACTGCACAATTAAAATTTGTATTCAATGTACTTTGTATTATAAAACTCTCTAATATCAAGTGGCATGTAGTTATATTAAACAGCAGCCAGTGAAACAGAGCACTGTTAAGTTATTTTTAAGACTCTTTGTTATGTAATTATTAAGTTTGCCCTAAGGGGGGGAGGGGTAGTATAAACTGTGAGATGGATTTGGCAAACAACATACAGACAGTAGGGTTTTAAATGTCACTTCATGTATTGTAAGTACAGCGAATCCCTATGAGTGCATGAGTGAACTGCGCTAACAGACGCGTGGTGTCTGTTAGCGCACAGAGCGACATGGACACAGGATTCACATTGTGCAATGTCAAGCTGCAAACACGTCACCCCAAAAATAATAAATCCCGAAGTTGTACCGCAGGTGCTGCGAGAAAATGGGGCAAAGGAACATACGCATGTAGTATCAGCTATGCAGTGTACGTCACCTTTTAATTATAACAAAACCGTCAGTTAACTCTGATTCTGACTCTTTTTAACATTTCATACCAGGATGACCGTTCCCTCATCAACCTGCATCTGATGCACACGAGCTACTTCCTGTTTGTCATGGTCATCACTATGTTCTGCTACGCAGTCATCAAGGGGCGACCTGGCAAAGTACGACAAACCAACCCCGACTTCTGCCCTGAGAAGGTACAACAGACACCAGCAGTGCTATATGACGTAAACAGGTAGTTTCAGCCAAGCATCAACCGACCCCTGATTGGTCAGAGACATGATCCAATCACGCTTCTGATTTTCTGCTGCTTTTCAAAAATATATTGATGACCATATATAATGACTGTATTTTTTTTATATGTCTTGTGAATGTGTGGCACATTAGCTCCTTATTGCTTTAGAGATCCAGAGCACATATTAATACTGCCGATGTTAACGTGAACATATTTGCAAGTTATGCTTCAAAACCCGGGAGGACGTTGTTATGTGCTGCTGATGGTCCTCGGCTGTGCCTGGTACGTGCGTAGTCGCATCTCGCCTCCGGGGGTAAAGGCAGATTGCCCTCTTACTGCTCGTGGTAGCACAAGGGCATTACCCACACGTATCACCTGTCATCGCAGCCACTGTACGAGGAGCCGGCTCACACCAGTTCAGAGATTAACAATTTTGAGATAGGTCAGCACGCTCTGACTCATTGTCTGAGTCAGGCCAAATGGATGGTTTTGAGTGCTGTGCTGGGGGAACAGCAGAGCAGATTATACTGTTTTTGGATACAGGCAGGTGGGGGGGTGGAGCTGAGCTAAAGTTCTGCAGTTCTTCATCTAACAGCTCACTGTGTCTGTGTCTGTTTGTACGATTCGTCCTCACAGCTTTTAAACCCAAAGCACCACTAACTCAGTGATAAACTCATCATGGAAATGCAGATTTTGATTTTTTTTTTTAAAAATTAAAAAATGCAGAATTTCCACATCACCAAGAAATTTGTGTGAACTGAGATGTCCTTCACTTTGATGTTGACGCTTTAGATGCAAAAAATATATATATTTTAGTGATTTCTTCACAGCAGCGGCTTCTTTCCAGTTTGCTGATTTACTTGCATAATTCTTTAGATTTAGGATTTTAAAATTTCTTACTGAGACTCTGAGACAGCAGGGCTACATACAGTAGTTGCAGTAGTCAAACTTACCTGAGGAAATCTGATCAGACTTTCAGCTTGCGTTCATCTGATTTCACTGCTTCTGTCCATATTACCAGTCTTTTTGTCGTGATACTTGTGTGTTTGTTCTCTGAGGGATTGTTGTTGTTTTCATTTTCTGCAGTGATCTGTCAGGAGGTTGTAAGCTGCACTAAACTGCATTTCTTCTGTTGCAGGTGGCGCTGTCAGAGAGTTAAAAAGACATCCGAGAGCTATGTCAGAACTTACCTGTAACATGGAAAAACTCAAAGAAACGGAAGAAATAAAAATAAACATACCAGTTGCCTAGTGAACCCTGGAAATACAATAAGGGACACAAAAGCTCTGTGAATGCATTACTCTTGCAATGTTGGGTTTCTCCAACCAAAGATATACAAGTGCCTGTATCTGTGGTGTAAATATTTGTAGGAACTCTGATATTCTGTGCAAAACCTTTTCCTTTTGGTTTATTGTTGTTATTATTTTTGCCTGAGTCCCCCGTGTGCCATGTCCAAACATGCAGTACGTAAACAACGCAAAAGGCCAGATTCAAGAACCACATCGCCATTTTTCTAACGTTTAGTCTCGTTCTTTCAATCAAGATAGAGAAAAAAGTATTTTCAAACCACAGAGAGGTGAGTTAATGGCATTTATTACAGAGTTCAGATTTGAGTTTTTGCTGTAAACGTTTGTTTTCAGATGGATTTGAGATATCTGAAGTCTTTTTTTATCTCCCAGGTGGAGAGAGCACGATGTTTAGTCGCTTGTTTAAGTGAACTAAATATGCTTGAAAACCTGGGTTGAGATATTTGGCCGAGGATGAGATGCTTGTGAAATTTGTAGTTGAATCTTCAGTATGCACTTGGACTTGCAGCTTCAACAGGAAAGAGAATGAATGTAGCATGTTTCTCTGCTCCGAGCTCAACAGTTTAACAGTAGTCTGATCAGAATTTGGACATTTTCGAGTCAAAAGTAGCTTTGCTCATTTAGTTTATTTAATTGAACTCTCAAGCAAATTCTATCTTGACCAAATTAGATATCTGTTTCCCGTGTGTCTGCAGTGTCAATAAACATGGAGTAGTGTGTTTAGATAACTGCACTGTGCACATCAACAGTAAAATTAACGAGTCCCATTTTCAGTGGCAGTTAAATAAGCTGCAGAACCTGTGGTTTGTGTCAAAGTTGTTTTTGTTTTTTTATTTCGAGACACATAGACGTTGTTACACTTAAAATATGATTTTCTGCCTTTTGTTTTCTTTCCTCTGCGGCTCCATCACTCACCTGCCTGTCGTCTTTTATTAGCTGCCACTCGCTCTGAGGCATTTTCGTAGTTTCGGCTTCTAGACTAGTGTGACGTTCAGTACAGTCTCCGTCGTTGCACCTGGATGAAGCAAAACATTATCTTGCCTTACCTACAGAACAATATGATGGACTTGCTCGCTTAAAAATAGGCGGGGAGATTGTTTTCTCTCTTTCCAACATGAACTTGCCAGACCCTTCTTCTTCCACAGCCACCTTCCTCTTTTTGTTCTATTCCAGTATGATGAGCCTGTGGTTTGAAATCCAGCTTGTGACCTTTGTCCTGTTAATGTAAATGTCAAGTGGCCCTTATTATATTTTAGGATGCTTTTTAATTACCTGTGCTTTTTTTTTTTTTTTTTAAAGCAAATCAATATCAGTTGCACGTGTACAAGTGTTGGCAGAGTCAGTGCACCTTCAGATTTCTTGCACATTTTGTGTTATTTGCTCCCGTGAAGAAATTAGAAAAAAAAAAATGTCCACGATCACATGTGAACTGTCTGATGTTGACTGAACAAGTGGGACTCCTCCTAAAAATATAATTATAAATTAGCACATAATTATATTGACACAGTGAATATATTTATGATTAAATAATTTTAAGTTTTATTATTTTGTAGTACAACAAAATGTGCAAAAACTCACTTGGTGTGTGAATGTGTGTGTGTGTGAGAGTGAGTTTGGGAAATGTTTAGACACAACAAACAAAGGCGGCTTTAGACTGTGATTCTCTGAGAGCTCGTGAAGACCAGAGTGACTCGTGAGTGTGTGTGTGTGTGTGTGTGTGTGATGGGATTTCTTCAGTGCACATGTCTGTATTGACTCGACTGGGCACAAAATTAAAACAAGCTCACCCCCCCGCCCCCACCCCCCTCCACCCCCAGCCATCCCCATGCAAAAGTCTGCATACTTTCACGAGTTGTCGTGACTGTGTCGTGCTGAAACTCGTAACTGTAGCTTTAAGGATGAAATTTGTGCTTCTCCAGTGGTTATATAATTCCTATTTTGAGAGCATGGCTGACTTTGACAATCATTTATTCTAAATGTACTGAATCACATATTGGGAAAACAAAACAGCACTTAAATTAGATGAGGTTCAGATTGTTGTGTTGTTAAAAGCCTAAGTCACCAACCACTGTTCCCTTTGCTGTTTTGACACAAATGTAAAATCTATTAAATTTGTCTGAGCTTGTCTAAAAAACATGTTTGCACAGAGAAGATCCAGAATAAAATCCAAACTATCCACAGTCTTAAAGGAAAACTAGAGAATAAAGAACAATCTAAGTCCGCCTTTAGTATTATGTTATGTATGACTTTTTTCAATAGCAGTTACTGATAGATTTAACTTACCTCCGTTATAATTCTGTTCCATAATTGATGTACCTGTTGAATGTACTTTTTAATAAGAAGCATAATCTAAATCTGAGATGCAAGAATTCCAAGTGATTTTAAAATATGATGTAGTTTGATTATATATTTTTTTTTCTGTTTGAAAGGCTTTACTTGAATTGTGTTTTAGTTCGAGTGGTATTCATATAAGGTTTTTTTTTTTTTTGTGGCAGAAATGAATCTCTGGTCACATTATTGTATCAAACACTTTGTACATTTATTGTTTGACTCTCGCGTGCGTGCGTGTGTGTGTCGGTGGACGAGTGAGAGGTGTTGCGTGTCGGTCCTGATGGTTGTGATACCTTTTCTCTCCACGTTGACTGATGCTAGGACAAGTCTTCCTAACTCTGATGTGTATCATATTTGAGCATGCATCTGTTGCTTTTACTGGCATCGCTATCTGCTGTGCGCTCGCTATTGAACTGGCAGCTCTTACGGGACGGTTGGAGATTTTGGTGGGTGGATACAAAGCGGGTGGGGGTTGGCGGGGTGTATGTGAGCGAAGGGAACTTGAAGATGTGAATGAAGCATGCCATATTATCGCCACACCATCAAAAATTAATGTCGGTGACCTGCGTTTACTTCTTACGTCTTATCCCTCTTTGTGTGTTTCATCTTTGGTTAGAATTGCATCTCTACTTGCAGAATGCCTTAACATTGTCCAGTTTCGTTTGAGTCCTCTTTGTTTCACATATCACGTATTGTAAAACGCACCGGCTTCCCAGAGACAAACCCAGACATAATGCCCACGTTATCACCTCTGAGCCACAGGAAGCTCGAATGACCACGCTTTGCTGTCGTAGTTTGGAATCTGCTCCACCAGATCACAGGGGACTGGAATAAAAAGCAGCGGAGTTCCAACAACTCACAGCATTCTTGGCTTTACATTAAGCAAAACACACAGTAATCTCCTATATAAAGCTGCCATTTCACCTGGTTATCCTTTCTGTCATATTAGCAGCGCTTACAGGCTAGTATTAAGCCAACTCTGTGCCTTCTGCACTATCGAGCTGCATCCTCCTCCCTGTACATATAGTAGATAGGACCATAGGTTTAATGTGGCTAGGATGTCATTCAAATCCTTTTCCTCTCCAGTGGAACTGCTGTAAATTAATTCAAGTTTAAATAAACTCTCTAAAGATCAACATCGTTTTGTCCCTGATGCTCTTTCTGTCCACCGACACATAGTTTCTCTCTCTTTCTACGGGGAGATTAATGATGTTATGCCAGTGGAAAGAACTTGAACGAATTGGCCGGTACTGAAAGTAAAAGGCCATGGAAATATTAAGCGCTCGACGTTCAGACCTCAAGCTGTCTATGTAGGAGTTAGAGGAAAGATCTGGTGATATTCTATATTTTTGTTATTGTCAACAAATTCCGTGAAGAGACCAAAACCAAAAATGCGTCAGTCTGTCCTTTCCCAGCCCATCTGTGGCTCATAAGCCTGTAAAAAAAACAGCTCAGAAACACATAGTTTCAGTTTAGCAAAATGGGAAATTATTTCCCAAAACAGCTGAGCACTGTAACTTTAACCAAATGTCGTCCAACAAGAATAAATAGCACATTTGTTTGGGACTATTTTCAGTTGGCGATTCATAGGTGCTGTTGAGAATTTGCAGCAGCAGAACAGTGTATGTGGTTTGATTCAAAATCAACTACAGCGCCCGAACTCATTCTGATGAAGGAACATGTCACTCAGTGCAACAGTGTGGCTCACTCATGTTTTTTTTTATAGCTTCTAGACAAGACATAGAAGTCAAGGGCACAGAGGAAGCTAAGCCAGGCTCTGGACATTCTGACTGTAAGTGTTAGCTGTATCAGTTTGTTGGTAGTTTTGGTCTTGGTCTGAAATTTGCCGCCAAGGAGAACAGAATTTCACCTGACTTATGCTTCAAAGTTAGACACTGACTCCCAACATTTTGTGCACATAATCTACATCGTGTGAATTTAAGAAGATCAAGCCAAGACATTTTCAGTACATGGCATCACTTTGCTGGTTGTGCTTGGAAGAAATGAGAAAAGTTCTCAACACATTAGACTATTTATCTGTGAGACTCAAAGGGCAGATGGCAGCAGGGCAGAATTACCAAGCAGGCCTAATCACTGCAGACCTCGAATAGCAAAGGTCAAAACAGCCCTCGAGTCCGTCTGCCCCCGTGGCAGCCCCTGAACGGGCCACTCTGAAACAGGATGAGGGGGAAGCTCCAAGAATATTTGAAGCAGAACTGGAGATGCTACTACAGACGCAGTCACCATCACAGTGAGTTCATTTCTGCCAGAAAACCTTTCCATTTAAGAGATATTCAGCATGTGCAATATAATGGCAATGGCATTATCATTTGGTTTGTCTGTCAGCTTTCTGCTGGTTTGGTCTTTTAAGGTTTAAGAAGGGTTAGGATTTGTGCAGCGCCGCATGTGTTGCTCCTCGTCCTTTGTACTCGAGCCCTGACTTTCAGCTTGCGTCCGGGAGGTGGGCAGAGACAATAAACAACTCTTAAAGTACACTGCACTAGAACATTTTGTTCGATCAGTTCCTTCCCCTCAGTCACAGAACCAAACGCAACAACAAGCCATTTGCCCACAACACAACACAACCAGCTGAGACTGAACGATTTACAGCCAGTCACGATGCATGCTGGATAATCCCAATCAAGGAGTTTCAATTCAGGCAAAATTGCCATTTAAAGCACAAGTTGGGCAATTACATCTTTTTCTTATTGTCAACAAATACCCTCAGCAGACCAAAGACTAATTGATCCTATTACAAAGTGTTTCCTGTGCAGCCAAAGCCTGATTCCGTTTATTTTGTACACAAACTATAATATAAATAAATCTGACATGGTCCTTAATTATGAACAGTGTTTGAGTCAATCCCACATTCAGCATCCTGCTGCCAGAAATACTCAGTGGAGCACCAAACGTCTATTCATCCAAAGCTGGAAATTCCTGCACATTTTAAAAGTTGTTTTGACATACATTGTTGGTTTTGGTCTTTTCCTGGGATTTGTTATTGTATTCTTTAAAGATAGGACAAGCAAAACAAGACATCTCTCACACACACACACACACACACACACACACACACACAAACTTTATAAATACATAATTACTATTTAGCATTTATGAATAACAACATTCATGATTCATTTAGTGAGTCAGTTTCCATAACTACATGGTGAACTGTGAATGAACAGGACCTGTGCAGAAGGCACGAGCAGAGCTGAGTGGTGATATATAAAATACATGTAATGATACAGTGGGTGAAATCAAGTGTAATTTCAGAGTAAGGCAGCTGATCACAAATTAGCCACTTAGCAGTGCAGACAGTGCTACAGTGCGCTCACACTGGAGTAGGAGGAAGTAGAGAGGAACTAGACACTGATTGAGGACATCAGGACATGAGGATGGCGTCATTTTGTGTCAACTGCTTCATTCTAATATTGGACCAAGATCGGTTGGTTTTTGAAATCTCTGTCTCAGTGATATGTATCAGCACATTTCAGCAGAAACCTGTGATAAACCCACAGTGTGGTACCTGCCCATTGCTAAAAGAAACAGACATGAGTGACGATGTAGTGAACATTTAGAATGAATGGAAACAGGTAAAAAGATGCATCAGGTGGCCCTGAAAATATAACTCAAAACTAAAGCTAATTCTGCTCTGTGCCTGCTGCATGCGTAAATGGACAGTTTGCAACTTCACAAAAGGATAATGTGTCAATATTTTGCTCTCAGCTTGTTCTGCTTCCCCCAAGTGGCCAAAAGAAAAATCAATTATTGTTATTGGTGAAAATCTATAAATGGAAAAAAAAAACACTCAATGTCCAAAGAGCCTCTTCAGTTATTGAGGGAAAAGCACAAGCATAACTGATAATGTTAATAAGGGGTGCATCCAATATATAGAGCTCACCGGTGCTGGCTCACTCACATTGCTTTTTGGAAGAACTAAATGGAACTGAGCCATCGTTAATGTTATTAATATGCTCTTTTACTGCTGTGACACATTCAGATGTCTACAGCAACACAGGCCTGCTGTTTATTCCAAGTGAGGAGTTACTTGGCCTGTTGTTTACAGGCTCAGAAATAAACATGTTAACAGCATGAGGGTCTCCTCATGCTGTTAACATGTTTTAACATGTTTTGATCAGAAGGAATCTGAACAGGTAGAATAAAAAATAAGATTCCCAACATTGCTGAAGGATCAGTCTCGCACTCTAATGTTTCAATCATTTGTTTCCGTTTTCCTTGAAACACGGGGAGCAGGCTCTTTCACAGCTGTGTGGAAGGAAAACATCCCCCTGTGAATACTAAAACTGAATTTGTTTGCTGAAGCTGAATGTGGACGTTGTCACCAGCAGAGGGCAGGGTTGGCAGACATATAGATGAGAGGAAAGCCTACTCTATGTTTGAGTTTCGTAGCGTTCCAGATAACACAGAATGTACTGGCAGACTCAATCATTTTAAATCTAAAGCTGCAAACTCTTGTATCCTGAACATATTGTGTTTAGTGTTTTCTCAATAAGTTTGGTAAAATGCACCCAGACAGATGAACGTCTTGATTTTATGAGTACTTTATTTTCAATATGAAACATAAGCATGACACGAGGCCTGCTGCCTCTGTGTCTGCAGGTTGATGCATTCAGCCTCTAACAGCTCAGGAAGGACACGGCTTGTTTCTGTCCCTGAAAAGCCATTTATAAAGGATCAAATGAGCCTGAGGAACAGTGCCTTCACTTTTCAGACACTGTCCTTCGGTGGTTGACATAATGTTGATCTGTTTTACTGTATGAGGAGACCCGAGGAGAATAAAAATCAGTTTCTGAACTTAAAACCGAAGTTTTGAGGCCTTGCTTTATTTGGTTATATTACTGCCCACCACCTACTGGAACAGTAAAATCCATGGGTACAGTTGGTTCTATATAAAATACATTGACATGTTTTCTTTAAGAGAGACATTTGGCCCTGCCTTCTTATTTTAATCTAACGACATGAGTGGTATTTCTGTCTTTAGAGCAGTCCTACCTCCTACCTCTGAGTAGGACTTTTAGCAGAGCTAAAACTTCAACGCAGGGGCCTGATGACATGTGAGAGAAGTTTGTTCATTTTGTGTGCCAGAACTGAGCACAGCTGAAATTAAGGGCAGAATTTCAGGCGTCGATATGGGCCATTATGAACAAGTATGTTTGAAAAGGTCACTCTTACCCTTGACTCCCTCATTTACACTGAATTCCTGGGTGACGGGAGTGGCAGAGCCTCCTTGGAGCGCTTGTTAAGAGACCATTAATCAGATTTCTCCTGACATGGCATGCAATTTGGGAGAGATTGTTTATCCTTTCCTTTAATGTGTGCTCCTGCTCTGAATAATAACGGCTCGAACAAAGATTGGACTCAGTTGTGTACAAAGCTGCTTGTTAGTGTCCAACAGTTAGCTTACCGTTATTTAGCAGAGGGACGTCAGCTGCAGAGGAGGAAGTTGGAGTCCAGACAGTCCAGCACATTTACTTCTCTCTCTGCAGATACTTTTCAGAAGCTAATGATCAAGGACACAGCTGGTTAAAAGGCAGCAGCAGCTCATTCGCCAGCAGACACAGATTGTCAGAGACAGCGGAGTCCACAGGCGGGACGGAAAATGGACTGAATATAATATTGAAAATGAAACTCACAATAAAAATTAATGGGTTTGCAGAGAGTCAGGAGGTCTGCTTGGGTGGTGAATTATTCTCTTAATATGACGAGAATCTTTACACAGAGAACCACTTTTCAACAAATGTTTTCTTTTCTTTTTCTTTTTTCGTATTTGTCAAGATATGCTACTACAGCAAGAGCGTTAGCTCAAAGTTGAACCAGGCAGTTGGTTTGTTAACTGTGACGAATATTAACAACAGTTTGAGTACTAACTCTACCATTTGTAATCTTATCTGCTAAATTTGGAGGATACATTTGTGAACCTGGGGGTTTGCTTAACACCTGTCTGACCAGCGATAGTGCTGGTGATTCACAAACAGTTGTTCAAATTGGCCTGGACAGGAAAGGTCATGTAAAGAAGAAAAACTACGTAATATTGCCTTTTTTTCCCTAATATTCCTGTTTTTAGCTGCATTCTACAAACACCATCTCCTATGAGCCCGTAACTGCTGTGGGTTGAATGTTATCAGATCAACAGAGTGAGGCGAGTCCACGGGTAAGTCAAGTGGCCATGGCGAGTTCACACATGGCTGTTATTACAGCCACCACGTGACACCTCCTGAGCAAAACACAGGCTCAGTAGTTCCATTAGGACAAGATAAACATAACACTAGAATTAGGAAGCATGATTGGAAAATCTATTGTTGGGTTCTCACCACATATAAATAAAAGATATGGATGCAGATCATCTGATTGGCTAAACCTCCTCTTGAGGTGGACAAGGATGCAAAAAAAAAAAAAAAAAAAGAGCCTAGTTTGCTGCAGAACAAGTGCAGTGACCTCAGGCTGGCAACATGGTAATTCTGTTGGGCACAAGTGGACTTTTCCCCATTTGGTAATTTCATGGTACACCATGTCATTGCTTGCACTAAAATGAGCGCTTGAGGGAAGAGTAAATACAAATTGGGTGATGAGGTGTAATTTTGTGTTCCTCTCAGATCATCTTTTAGAATAGTAGCAGGTGTTTCATGCATTTTTAGCAGGTTTAGCATACGCACAGCTCTGCACATACACATCAAAAAGACAGTTTTAATATGATTGAGACAATAAACCATAGAAGGGAGAGTATGCACTGGACTAGGTCCAGGAGTGATTGTCATCCGTAATCCGCTTGTAGTCCTTTGTAATGTCTTTTCTTTTGCCTGATTAGGTCCATGTATTTACATGAAGGTGACAAGACGGGCACTGCGCTCTGTAAAATGTTTTTCAAGTGCAGGAACAAGCTAAATAATCTCATAAAGCTGGTCTAGGTTTATCAGCTGATGGGCCATTGCCATTGTCATTGTTATTTTACATACAGCAGCTTCTATGTTCATGCAGTGCATTTCATCAGCTGTACAGGAGACATCCTGATGATCTGATCTGAATATTATTACATTTAACGGTGGTGGGAAATGAAAAGTGTGGGTTTTGTCTAATCTAATAAAGCTGCGATTTCTACATTTTTCTCCAGATATTCATAAAACCTGTCTTCAGCAAACAGTAATGGAGTCATGTAAACAGGTTTATTGTAAAGAATTCAGTTTATGAAATCATCTAGACGCAGACTGTTGTTGCACAGTGTTGGCAATATTGCCACCATTGTATGAACAGAAATGCATAACCGATTGCAACCTATTCCATCACTTCAGCAAATTGAACAGACAAACAATGAAACACATTTTCTAGACATGGATATCTGCTTCTCTACATAACTTTCAACACCTCATTATTTCTAACAAAGGTGTACAGACACTCTCCTCTGTCATTCGGCTGCTACAGTTCCAGTGAGGTGATGACATGCCATCAATATCCAAAATGAAAATGTTTGGTGTGCATCATTACCCACAGAAAACACGGTCAGCGGGGCTGTTTGTTTCTGCAGAAACCATTCCATAAAGTCAGCTTCAGGAGGGAAATCATCTGCCCTGTGTGGCATATTTAGTGTGCAGTCAGTGTATTCATATTTGAGGTGTTTTATATTGAAGCCTCTGGACCCCGGGAACATAAATTTCATTTTGAGAGAGTCTGGTCTAGGTTCTTCGTGAGAAAACAGTCAGTGAGTCACCATGGGGAGTGCACTTCTTTTAAGAGACTGGAGGCTTTATAATGCTGATTTTAAAAGGGGTGGTGATGTTATTGGCCACAATAGCTGTAAAATACCTCGTGTGTTGTCATTAAATTACTAAGATCTGTTCAGAAATCACAAACAAAACAAACACCGTAGCACAGATTTGGCAAGACATTGTGGTTTGTCGCTCAAGGAGGAGGAATAAATGAGTCACAGTGAGCTTAAAATTTAAGGGACAGCTCTTGGTTCAAAATCAGACTTTTACTCCGCCCCCATTCAGGAGCCAATCAGCAATCAGTGTGCCCTTTATTAACCCAATCACCTGTACACCTGTGTGTGCTGCTTCCTGCTCCTAACACACAAAGTTTGCTCAGAAAAGCAAAAACATAATACACAATTAAGCTCTGTCATTATTAAACCTGGGATTTTGGCCACTAGGGAACATGAAGTTTTGAACGCAGTATAAACCTATCATCATTTTTTGTGTTGATATTTTTGAACAAATAGCTGCTTTGTTACTTAGACATGCGGCAGTTGTGGAGGAGCATTAGCATTAGCATTAGCCTTCAGCCGGAGAAATGTGTCTGGCCACCTGACGAATGTAAGTCCAATCCTCACTCTCTTTTAGCTCTGTTTTCTAGCAGCTTCCAGGGGAAATATCTGTTTCTTCAGCCGCTAAACGCTTCACTGTGTTCACCAGCTAGTTGCTAACTGCGTTTGCTAGCTGTGTCTGCTAGCTGTATCTGCTAGCTGCGTTTGCTAGCTGCTTTTGCTAGCTGCGTCTGCTGAGCGGGTAGAGCACAGTGACCTTTTAGGCCTATGTGATATCAGGTGTTGTGGGAAAGTGAAGGGTGGCATGGCAAACGACTATTTAAATACAGCACAGGTTCAAGGTGAAGTGTAAAGGCTTTGTTATGGTTCAGATAAAGTGCAGAGTCTGAAACCCCCGGCCCGAGGGAGAATCGGTGCGCGGCTGCATTGGAACGTTTTTGTGCTTTTTCGAAACAGAACAAAACAAAGAGATCAGACGGCCACTGTGGTGCAGCCAGGAGGAAACTATGATTGATTTATTTATTTATTGATTGATTTATTTTGCCCCGTGCTTGTGTGCGCGCTCTTTGCCTCTTTAGACGGGGTGGACGATCTACAAATGAGATTGTCTGAAAGGTAGTGAGTCCGTAAGCTCTACATCAAACCTGTGTTTTTATCAAAAGTTTTGTTTATCCAGTAATCAGAAGTCATTTGTACCTGCAAACTATTCTTTTTCTGATGTAAGACAAGAGGGGAAAAAAAATTGATTTAAATGCGTAATGAACACTCAGTATATAAAGTAAGAAGCCTGTCAGGGTCTCTGTCTTCATTTTGCGACTCTAAATTGTCACAGTGCTGATGGTATTTGTTAGGCAGCTGATGCTTGGGGATTTAGTTTTTGTGTTTTCATAGAAAGGGCTACCTGGTACTCCACTTGTTTACTGTCGGCTCACTGCTTATTTGAGATAATTGCCTCGGCGTGGCTGGGGATTAAGAGAAGGCTACTTTAAATACCCCAGAGTCCCACACTGCTATCTCTTAGTGCATTATTACCGAGCAATCGTGGTTTTACTATATCTCTCCAAAGCCCCCGTCGTGTATGTGTACACACTCACACACAAGCCCTTAATCTTCAAACTCACAACTAAAAAAACAACTTCCCCCATGATGAAATTTTAAGAAAGTGGACAAAGGCTCTGTCTCTTGTTTGATAGTGACAAAAGAATATCGACGTTTTTGCCAAAATAATAATTTCTGGTCTCATTACCTAACTGGAAATGCACAGGGGTGTAAAAATAATCAAGTGTGTCAAACTGTGTCTAAAGTCAACACTTTTTAATTTAGTCTTTGTATTTAATTTGGATTTCTTGATTTGTCAAATCAAAATGAGCTGATCCACTGGAACTGATGTTTATCAAAATGACTTCTTCCCTTTCGATGGCAGGAAATCCTCAGCGTGTTTCCTGCGGGGATGCCAGGCCTTGTAGAAGAGGAGGAGGACATAATTGAGGCCACCTGTTCAGAACGGCACCAAAAGAGAGGCATTTTCTGAAGGTAAAATTTCTTCCACAGCAGTGATGTTAAGCATCTTTTGCTGGTTCACAGCACATAAAGGATGCGTTTTGTGTTTCTGGTCTGCTTAGAATGAAGAGAAAGGAGACAGTGGCAGGCAGCGTAGATAGTGAACAAGAAACAGCTGAAAAAGAGCACCACCTCCCACAGGTGGTTTATTTTAATCTTTTAATTAACCATTTGCTCGGGCACAGCCTCTGAATTTCAGTTTCACAGAGCTGTAACCTGTTGCTAACAGCTAACACAAGAGGGTGCTGCGTCATCTGTTCACAGTGGACACGACTGTTCTGTTTGTGAATGAGTGAAGGTGATTGCAGAGCGTGCTTCTTTGGATGTGCATCTTTTGCTACGGGGGATAACTTTATATTTTTGTTAGACTTTGAGGTGTCTTTATCCAGAAATCCTCTAAAGTGATGTAATTAAACTAATTGTTTTCTTCTCTGAATGTGTTCTTTTGGATAGGGTCTTTCCCGCTGTGTGTCTGGTTGGGGAAATATGTGGAAATATGTTTATCAAACAAGTGCGAAAGTGTGCAGCATCACAGTTTTCCACTGCAATCCATGAAACTGCAACAGATGGCAAGCAATTAGGAAACGTGCGATAACATCAAGGTTCATAATTGGTACACAAGGAAGTGGAAATAGGTCTTGTACACTTAAACAGACAAGTGTGCGTGAATGAGAGAATAAATGAAGGTGTGTGTGTTAACATTCAAGGCGAGTGAAAAATGAAAATTCAGGGTGTGATGGCAGAAAAGTACCAGACGGCAGGTGCAGCAGTAGCTGGTTTAGGACCCTAAGGGTGTTTTTTTTTTTTCTGTTTCGTCTAAAAGACTCATTTTCAGTACAAACAACATCCTGGAGGTGAATCACAAACACAAAGCATTAGTTCATGGCTCATTGTCCAGGTTATCATAGCGCCAGAAGTACACACACACACACACAGTCTAAAGGACACACACATTTGTACGTGCATGAGTCTGGCACTGCGCTGGATCTTCCCTCCCACTGACAGATGGATGGGGTTAATATCATAATTAAGCACCTCAGCCGACGGTTCCTGTTTACCACTCGGTTGCTAGGCAGTGACATCAGCTGATCCCTCCCTCCTTCCTCTCTAATCCCTTCCCTCTCCCTCACACTCCCTCACACACACACACTCATACACACACACTCCACTCTCTCTGCTCTCTCTCTCTCTCTCTCACATAGGCAGCACAGACGTGGGCAGAGTGTGGGGGTATAGGAAGAGGAGAGAGCAGGAGGGTAGGTAGTAGTGTGTGTGTGAGGCTGTCAGACAGCATGGTCTGGGTCTGAGGACAGCACTGGAAGACGCAGCAGCAGCAGCCTCCAGACCTCCATGTAGACCCAGTGTGGTGACATCCACAGATCACCTGGATCATCCAGCACCCACCCAGGACAACACCCACCTCTTCCAGAGGAGCAAGAGGAAGAGGAGGACGAGGGGGTGGGTCTGTTTATCTTCTTTTTTTTCCTTTTCTAATTTTTTTTTTCTTTTTTTTTTTGGTTTTGGGAAAAGGCTCCGGGCTGGACCGCATGCATGACACAACGCAAAGGCGAGAAACCCACCATCAGCATCCAGGAGCACATGGCCATTGATGTGTGCCCTGGCCCCATCCAGCCCATCAAGCAGATCTCTGACTACTTCCCCCGTTACCCACGGGGCCTCCCCCCTGCTGCGCCCCACCAAGTGGGCCACGCCGGGTCCCTGCGCTCTGCCCTCTCCACCTCCTCGGCCGCCGCCACTGCCGAAAGTGACCGCACCAATGAGGACAACCCAGACCGGGCTTGTGCCGGAGCCTCCGCCTCCTTACAGGCCGCCAAGAGGGACGAGGAGCCAGATGTGGAGGGATACGACTCAGATGACTCAAGTGAGTGATGATTTCCTCTCTTGTCATCTCCATCCTATTGTTTACCGTGATGTTTTCCTACATGTCTTCATGTGTGTGTGTGTGTGCGTGTCTTTCCCTTTTAGTTCTTCCTCTCCCTCTCCCTTTCTCTTATTACTGCATCTCCATTTTTGCCACCGGTTGCCAGGCATCCCTCCAGCCGTGTGGCTTTGTGGCTTTATCTGTCACCTTTTCTTCTCTCGGCTCCACCGTTCATCTCTTTCTATTTTCAACAGCCTGGTGTGTGTATGTATGCGTGTGCGTGTGTGTGTGCGCGTGTGCGTGCATGTTGTGTGTCCCCGTGTGCATGTATCTGTGCTGCAGCTAACTCTTTGCCTCTCAGTCGACAGCCAACTGTTGCTGCTGCAAAGAATACAGCTCCCCCTCCCTCTTCCTTCCCTGCTCTCCTCCAACTGAGAGGACGATGTGTGTGATTTTATTGAATCAAACGACTGCATGTATCTGTCCACGAGTGTGCGTGTGTGCATTTTTCATATTCCCGCTGTCTACGGGGCGCTCAGTCTTTACTGTCGATCAGTCTAACCGAGTTGAATGATTCATGGCTTCTTGGTGAAGCTTCACATTAGTCGCAGTTTTGCGCTCAGCGGAGTCTGACTGCATCTGTAAGCTCATCGTCGTACTGTACTGGCTGGTGACGAGACAAGCAAGTTCCAGCGGTGTGAGCATATTGTTTCTGCTTTTGTGTTTGCAAAGCACCGAGATGTGTATTTGTGTGTGTCCATATCTGTCTCCATCATCGGGGAGGGGAGGCTCCTTTGAGAAAGCCTTTGCTGAATGTCATTCCTTTAATCTAACAGGTTTGAGTGGCTGCATAATAATGGGAATTAATAACAGGCAGAACAGACATTAGAGCAATAACAAATCCCAGGGACAGAACACGATTTCCACGTCCTGCAAAACCATTTTCACGGACAGATGATACGTCCGCACCAGAGCTGAGAGCTCGAGTAAATGTGGTGCCAATACGAAAGCTGCTGCTCCCTGCATCATTTTCACAAACCTCAGGATCTATCTGACAAATCACTGAAACGGTGAAGGAGTCACTGTTTTAGCATTTGGTTGCCTCTGAACTTGGCGCGAGTGCAGCTCACTCCGAGTAACGTGTTGCTCTCACAGTGCACAGAAACAGTGAACATGCTTCGCAGTGTGTTTGTATCGGACTCTAACCATCCTTTCTACAGGTTTGTTGCGAGTGTTCTCTGCACAAGAGACTTGTGATTGCAGGTTAATGTGTGACAGCAGTGCAGCTTCTCCAAGAGTTAATCCATGCAGAGCTGCATGTGAAGGGGGGCTGGGAGGGGGGGTTTAGGCCATCTCTAATCCAGAACTGGACAGGGGGGGATGGTAGAGAGAGACAGAGAGCAACAGAGGCAGGTCCAGCCTGGCAGATGTTGCTCTATGACCTCCACCAGCCGACCAGGATTTCACTCCCCGGGGAAAAAGAGGTGGAGACATGCATTCTCCTACTGTGTGAGGGCAGTCTTTGCTTTGTGAGACGCTTGACTTTTCTTCTGAGATTTGACTTTCTGAGGGTGTTTGCTCCTTTGTTTACAGAAACTGGAAACTACTGCTGGTATATGACAAGACATGTCTTGTCTCTCTGTCTTTGTTTTATGCGGCTTTTCAGTCAGTCAGTTCTGTCCAGGCATTTGTTATGTGTTTGTTATGTGTTAAATATGGCTCCACTTACACACAGAGACAAAATGCATATTTCATATACTTTCATCTACAATTAGCTTCATGTATCTGTGAGCCAGATAAGAAATCCATCTTGGTCTTGCTGTGCAGTATGATTGCTCCTGATGGGCAGGCCAGCACCTTGCGTGCAGATAGGTGGCTGAGTGTGAGAGTGAATGGGTGAATGAGGGGCAATTTGTGAAGCGCTTTGTCCATTAAGGTAGAAGAGCACTATATGGGTGCCAGTCCATTTACCATTGCCTGCTATTTTCATAGGGGCAAGTAGTTGGGATTGGGAATAGTGACAGATTCAGTGTGTATTAAATAAAGTGTTTGTCAGATCCTAAAACATCAGTCCATCAATTTCACTATCCTTCTGAAACAGATGTACAAAGGTGCATTAGTAAGGCAGGGATTGAACGACTCTTTCAAGATCTTTTCTTGTGTACAACCGAGTGAGTGCAGCACAATGGATGATTCTGAGGAGCGCTTGGACCCTTATCCCATTTGTACAGATAACAATGCAGAGACTGCAAAGCCTTTTAACTCCACCTTCAAGTGGAGCCAGTCAGAATGGGTACGAGCTCCTTGCAACATGGAAAGACAGGTGTAGACCTTTAAAACATCTGGATAGAATGTGTCTTTGGTTTTCATCTCTAATGCTTATTGGTTGCACTTACACTTGGCTTTCTGTGATAACAGTAGCTGTCCAATATGCCCAGGACACATGAAACAGAGTAAACGAGTTTGGCTGAACGCAGCAGGCGTTGGGATGTTGTTGCCTCCATACAGTTACTGTAACTTTATCAAATTGCTGTTGGTGCACAGTTACTAACTTACTTGTTTGCGAGGTGTCGGTTGAGGATCAGTCACCGTGCAGGTTTATGTAAATGTCAAAGCTTCTCTCCATCCTCCCTGCAAATAAGGCAATTAGACACAAACATCTGCCGGAGCCTCATCTTAACGATTTAACAATCACCTGAAGACTCATCAGAGATGCAGGATGATTACAATTTCAACTCTGGAAAAAAAGAAGGCCACGTGAGTCAAGAGCGTCAAAGTACTTATGGTAGCAATTAATTGTAAATAAAAATATTGAATGGGTACATGCTCACCTCAGCTGCCTCACCTAAAACTCTGATATGTTTAACGAAGTCAGGCACTAAAATAAATAAATAAAAAAAATAACAAGTGGCTGTTTGGGTCTGATGCAATGTCCCAAATAATCCCAAGCTGCTGCTGCCATGGGAGTTTGAAAGGAGAAACATGAGGTGTATAAACAAAATACTACTGCAGCAGCACAGGACTAGAGACTGTACACAAGACTGGAGCAGCCACATTAAAGCACTTTGCCACTACAGGTGATGTACCTCGCAGGTTTGCTGTCGTGCAGGTGCAGTGCAGTTTTTTCGGTTTTATATGGGAAATAACTCAAACATCAGCGGCGATCATCAGGCTTTGTGTCAGACTCAGATTCAGCGGAGCAGTCATGCAGTATTGTACAGACAGACTCAGCCATAACGTTTGGTCCATTACGTCTTTGTGTTTGTTTTCGACTTAATATTTGAAAATCTTTTGGTGGATATTTATTTTCTGACGTCAAGACGTGAAGCGAACGAGTGAAAGAACGTTGCTCTTACGTCAAGACATTTGAAAAAGAAAATGTAATGTTGTCGGGTTGAGTTGTGAAATATGCAACGAGCATTAGAGACTGATGTTGTGCTGCGCTCTGAAAGGATTTCTCCTTTCATATACAAATGCTCCTGTATTTTGCAGCGCTGAAAGATGCACTGAAGGACAAGGCTGTCTGAGAAAAGCTCACTGTGAAATCCGTGAACACACTGTGTCAGGTTTGCAGACCAACAGCTTCTCCTGGACGGCAACAAGCTCATAATAAGAGCAACAATAATGAAATGGAATTTCTCACCACTTCCTCCTGGCTCATCGGCTGAGCATGCGCATGGGTCGGTAAAGTTTTAACACACTTGTTGTGAGGTTGATCTGATAATTCTCGGCCTCATTCATATGAGTCACACGCTCGGGTAAAGTCATTTCTCTCTCCTGGCCGTGCAGCAAGCGATGCTGGAGATGTAACTTTCACTCTGCTGCTGCATGAGATGCAAGAGAAAGGAACTCTCTCTGCTTCCTGTTGTTTGTGATTTAAAAGAGCCAGCGCTGCCCCAAATTGGCTGCTCATGGTCCTGCGGGACTTGATCCAGTATCTGCATGCTTCCTCTGGGGGGGTGACGGGGGAGGGTGGAGCGGTGTGGCAGCGTACTCCCTTATGAACCAAATCACACAGGGACATCTCGATGCTTGCTAAGAGCCTGCTGGTTAATCTGCATAACAGCAGCTTTTTCTGATTCATTGTGACTAAAACTTGATTTTAATTGAAGCGGAAAAGTGCATCACCCACCAAGTGTCCCAGCTCCCTTGCAAAAGGGGGGTAATCAAAACCAATTTGACATCCGGATCTCTGCCACATCAATTAATGGTTGTTCATAGTGGACGTAGAGGGCCACATCCCTGCCGGGGCCAGGAAAAACAGCCGGTGTGACCCACATGACAGATCAGGCTGTTGTGTTTTTTGAGAGATAAGTCTCAGAGCCATATTTGTTGACAGGGCAGTGCAGGGTTGGTTGGGGGAGAGGGGGCAGGGGGGTGGAAGAGTTGGTAATGTATGCACACACAGGTTTCCCCCTGAGACGTCTTGCTCTGGCAGTACTGCTGGCTTGTAGCTGTCAACTGGTGAGATGGTGAGACGCAGTCAGAGTAGGAGACTAAAACAAAGCAAAATGACATGTCAGGAAAAAGGAAATAAAACCAACAAAACTGGGTTTTATATTTGGTTGTTACTGTGGATAATCAGGGTTAATATTGACATTTGGCTTTAACGTTTGAGCTCCGAAAGGAAAACCAGCAGAAATTAAACAGGACCATTTAGTATGTCTGGAAAACACAGATGAGGATCGACTGGCTTATGGCACAACATAGCCCATGTCTGTTGTAATTCTTTCAGTGGCAGTTTGTTATATTATGTTACGTAACATCATATTACTTTATTTAATGTTAAATAACTGTGCAAATTTTAGACACCAAAAGTAAAATGAGGAGGCAAAGAAAGCCCTGAATATTTTTTATTTAACAATGAACTTCAAAGTTCAGTCACTTGGCAGGCAGGTTGTTCCCAGCATCTTGGAGAACTTGCCCCGGTTCTTCAGTGGATTTCGTCTGTCTCAGTGTCTTCTGTCTCTTCGCGTTAATCCCAGACTGATTCCATGATGCTGAGATCAGGACTCTGTCGGGGTCAGACCATCTGTTGCAGAACTCCTTGTTCTTCTTGTCACTGAAGATTGTTCTTTATGGCTCGTGTTGAATGTTTGGGGGTTAATTTTGCAAAGTGCCCAAACATTTGCTCAGTACTGTACCCATAAACCCTTCAAACCCTTTCCCCCATTCAGGATTTAATGTGACGTTTAGTGAAGTTCAGCAATGTACTCTGGGGCTCTGCCATGTCGTGCCTTGTATTTAATTAAAAGCACTGATTCTAAAACAAATGGGGAATCTGAGTAATGAGGCTAAAACTGAAGTAATTTTCTTTCTAAGCCCACAGAAGTTTCTGAGTGAGAACACCTTTCCACAAAAAAAACCTGATACTGCCAGAGAATGAAATGGCAGCAGCGCTGTCGGGCTCGAGAGAAGAATAATTTAATATTTCCCTATGCACCGTCCCAATTTACACTCAGAGCTTGAGGATTACTGACACATTTTGTCTTTTCTGAGTAATAAGTGCAGGACTTTCTTGACTAAATCAGAGGCCAAGTTATTACAACAGAGACATCAAACTCATCCATGACAGTACTCCATGTTAACACTTTAGCATACTGTAGAGGCAAAATGGCATTTTCCCGACACAAAACTGAAGTTATTTCCAGTGAGCAACACTTCTCCAAAGTAGCTGCCATTAGCAAACAGTTTAGCAGTAACGTGTAAATGCTTTTGGTATCTAACCAATGGGATAATCTCCTAAAAACTCAGTGTATTCCTTTAAGGGCAGGAGAGAAGGAAGAGCGTGTCGAGCCATCTGTTGCCTGTCCCAGACCAAAAGCCATTTCCAGACCTTTGCAAAACAGAAGGCTGCATCAATCCACTCGAAAACATCCCCTGAGCCTCGTAACGCTCGCTTCAACGTAAAGAGTGTTTTCGGCGCTGCCGTGCCCAGCACAGTAGAATCCTATTAAAAGTCTATCTGCAAGCTGTCATGCAGTAGTAATGACTCACTGTAGTGTCCCATGTTTTCCTGTGACTAACCCAGCACTAACAAAGCGTGCCAGATTGTCAGCCAGTTCACATTATGGGTTATTATTACTGGTGCTGTCTCTCAACAGGAGCCATCGAGTGTTTTAAGTTAGCAGCAGCTCTGCTTCATCAGATGCAAACTCTGCCTCTGCCCTGCCTTCATCCCACTAAGCACATTATGTAATGATAATGCCAGCTACTACACAGATCCATTTGGCGTCTGCGGCTGTCGTCAGTGGGGAGAAATTTGGCTTTAGTTTGTCGTGCTTTGCATCCACACATTGAGGGAATACGTTTAAATATTGCAGGCGAGACATGGGCTTTTTAAAGCTTCTGTTTTTAAAATAAAAATCCACCTGTTTCGATCAGCTTAAACCTCGAAGTGCTTCGTTCCTCCCCCCCTCCTGAGAAGCCATACACTCACTCCATTTGCCTAAATTAAATCCTGGTGTCTGATCACTTTTCTGCCCACACAAAGTGATGAATCAAACCTTAACTAACTTAACCACAGCTGCATGGAGTGGGCACTCTGGTCTACAGAGAGCTCAGTTTCACCAGTATTAGATTTTTATCCTCTCGTGTCTCTGGTGTGAAGCACGAGTGTGCTGTGTACCGTTTAATGAGGCCACATTAAAGGATATCTGGATACGAAAGTTCAAAGCTTTCAAACTGTTACTTCTGACTGTCATTTGCAGTTAAGGGCAAAGATGTCCAGTGTTCATGATGTTCATGTTGAACATGCAATTTTATTAAGAACCATTTACAGTATGAGTCCATGAAAACACATAATTTATCCGGTGGTTTGGTTCATAGGTTTGGATGCCTGGTTGGACCTAAGGCCAATTTACTGATTTCTAATACCTGATGTCAGTTTCATTTGTGGTGGCAGCAGCAGGGAGTCGTTTACAGCAAACAAGTTCTGATAAAGCCGCTGTACACTACCTGCTCTGCACTAGTTGATGCTAGTTGTTGCACACATCCTCTTAAGCCCAGTGTGGTATAAACAAAACAATGAATGACAAACATATCTGTGTCTGTTTTGGAACATGCGCAGGTTTTTCCATGTACCTGAATAGAAAAGTGGTCACTGGGAAGTTGACCTTTGACTTTTGACGAAGGCGTTCCTGAGATATTTGTTAATGAGAACAACCGGGCATCCAGTCTCAACTGTTGCTGGCTCAGAGGCGTAAAAAAATTAACTTGTGATTTTCTCAGTGGACCAGTTCTAGCTTGGGCTCAGCTATGTTCGGAAGAGCTTTGTGTTAGTAGGAGTCCAACACTTGCATTTCTCACTTGGCCAAAGAGTCTTCCTTTCTTTCCTCCGCATTCCTCTCATCACTCCCTGAAAAGAAGCCGAACTCCTGTTCTTTCTAAGCTTCTGCATCCCACCGCAGCCGGGTCGATAACAGATCACGCCTCGCTTCTTTGCACTCTCAGAAGCCCCAACTTAGTATTTTAGCCTTTCAGTTACTCTTTTCACAAGAGAGAGAACTCAGTGAGTAGTAAAATACAGTAGACCACAGACCACAGTGTCTGGCCCCAGTGTGGAGTGCTGAGCTGAAAATGCTTGCTGAGCTCACCTGGACTAATACCAGCCAGGCAGGAGGATTTCCTTGTGTAGGTGTATTGTGTGTTTCCTTTATTCTCTGCTAAAGTCGATTTGATTTCCTCGGGGTGAGGGTTGTCTGTCTTGCCAGATGGTCTCCAGACAACTGGCTTAAAGATTAAGCATGTGATCTGTAATCACACTGAACTAAAGTCACATAGAAATGACATAGAAAGAACTTTGGCAGAACTTTGCATTACATTTGGATGGAAACCAAATGGCTTGCTGTAACTTTTAGATTGTGATTTTGTGTATTAAGTTGGTGTTTTGGCCTGAAGGCAGCTGAGAGGAGAGTTTATGAAATGTCCATCCTCAGGGGAGCATGAATGAGCTCAGATATTTGCTATTTTCTCTGTGCAATTGAAAGTTTTGACCTTTTTTTTGGTGGTGCTAGAGGAAAGGTCAGGCAGGGTCACTAATACGATTAGGAAACATCCTTTAGTCAGTATTAACTTTCACAGCACATTCTGTGGCCTTCAAGACACCTTGGTCCAGACTGACTCTTGTTCTCAGCTTCAGCTGGTGAAAAATAACAAAGTAAAAGTAGTAGATTCTGAATGAAACTGAGAACAGGTTTTTTTTTGAGTATTAGTGTATATTATGACACGAAAGATTTGGTGAGGTTAAATGAGACAATAAAAAATCCCAAGCAGCTGTTCTGACAAGGCAATTTCTCTGCCTCGTTTCAAAGACGAGGTGAAACTAATACCACAGAATTATAAATCAAGCAGCTTCTCGCGGTATTGGATGACATTTAATTGTCATGTTGAGCATTAAAAGCACATTTTGTATGCATGCTGTGTCTCCAGTAAAATTCATCAAAATATCATCACAGAGAAGCTTACATAAAGACCCATGACTCGTCTGCTTCTGGCAACTCCACAAAGTAGCAGTGCTCGAGTCATCTTTTCAGGGAACCATGGGTCTGTAAAAATTCAGAAGGCCAAAAAAAAAAAAAAAATTACATTTTTCCCTGAAAGTCCACTTTCATCAATAAATGCTGGGGCGTTCTTGATGGTGTTACTTTAAACCTCCACTCTGGGTGAGGAGGGAAGTGAAGAGGAGGAGTAACTGTACCCAACATCAACAGAAAAAGGTCTGGTGGACCAAACTTTTTTTTTTTTCTTCAGTCCATTCAAGAACTTTCATGTTCCTGCTTCTGCTTTTTTTCATTTACTTTTTCTCTTTATAGTTCTACCTTAAAAAAGAGAAGCTATGCATTTATTCAGTTTATGGACATTTTTTCGATCTGTTTCTTCAGCACTTACAGCAGCTTTTAGCTCACACTGTGTCGACCCGTGGAGTAAATGAGCTATGTGAGGGCCCTGTGCAAACCTTGACTTAATTGATTTTGCGTCCTTATGCATGCTGGGAAATCACTTGAGACCAGTTTCAGTGCACCCTGTCCTTTGGTCACCAGTGATAAATTTACACAGCAGTGAGTGGTGAAAAGAAGCACTGCTATGTGTTCTTGCTTGTAAAAATCCATTCGGATCCCACTAAGTGCAATCTTCTTTAAAGATTAAGTATCTGACGATGGAAACTCTGTTAGTTCCAGCTGTTCTGGCTGCTGCTTTACATCCCCATCCCCTATTCTTTTTCTTTTTTTTTTTTAACATTCTTTTCAGGGCGAGGACGGATGGAGTAGCACCTCTGTACTGCCAACATCTGTTCGCTTTGATTCTCAAAGATGCTTTAAGGTGTTGGTGGGTGTTTCTTTATTCACCCTAGGGTTTAACATGATAATGAAGCATAGCACTGAAAGCCCCTGTACTCATCACCATTGCATTAGCAGAGGCAGTCAATTTGAATGTGTGTGCCATAAAAAAAAACACATCAATATCTCTTTAAAATGTGAATCCCCAGTCTGGAGTGTAAAAACTGTCTTTGTAGTAGATCATCTTTGACACTGAGTGAACGTTTGATGGAACATACTGTTGTGTTTGGTGTCGGGGTGCTTCAGGAAAGCATCACGCTCTATACATCCACGTTAATAGCACTATTAATGACAATAAACCTTCATGCTGTAACGCTTTTACCGATAAGCAAGAACCAGCTGACTGATTAACAGAAAGGAAAAGTTATTAATGAGATAACGAAAAAGCCGAACAGAATTAAAAGGCTCGGGTTTTATGTTACTTGGTTAACTGTAAAAAATGTAAATTTGATAATTATGTCTGTGAAAGCTTTCCCGGCAGAAGGAGTCATTAAAAGCTGCTCCACGATTCACCGCGCTCCTCGTCGTCACACGTTGATGTAGCTGATTAATAACTTTTACCAGTTTGAGACGATAAATCTCAGTGTAATTTGCTGGTTTACTTGTTGCTGCTACTTAGGAAGAAAAGACTGCTGAAGTCGTTTTCTAATGCACAAGTACAGGTTCTTTAAAGTTATCATTCCTCTCTATATCTGATCACAGTGCAATAAATTAGTCACCTGTAAAAAATTATTTTTGTTAGCTTCAGTCATTTTAGCTACTTCAAGGCATTTTGCTGTAAAAAGCAACCGCAGGGCCTCTCGTCCCTCAGATGAAGCCAGGTGTTGTTGCACACAGCCTTTTTTTTTTCCTGTTTGTGCTGAGAACCACTGTGACAGAGATTGGATGGTCACAATATAACTATTGTTCTCCATCCGAGTGAGTCAGTAAGTCCGAGCACTGTCAGTACATGATGGGCCGTGTTTCAGCAGGGATGCAGCAAAAGAACAAAGTGGGTTACATCAGGCAGTCTGGTTTCTCAGAGGACCGTCCACCCTGACCTCCAGCGTCTGTGCAGTATAACAACGTCTCGCTTCCATGATTGGAAAAAAATATTACTGGTGAATGCGATCCAGGCAGCAACTGGGTTTCACCCAAAACGTATTTGGCAAAGCAAATTAGTAGTATATATTAAACACATACAGTGTTTTACATTAGACAAAAATTCCCTGTATCTGTAAATCCTCCAGGACACTCTCTTGTTCCTGTGTCATGTTCCTTAAAAGCAGTGGTGGAGGTGCACAGGTCCTGTACCAGCACATTAGTGTAAATATATAGCGTTAGTCCTGAAGTCAGTATTATAGGCACTCACTCACATTGTATCTGGGTGAGAGAGGGCTAGTTTTAACTTCTCGTACACTGTTAAGTAGTTTAGTTCCCAAGCTAGTCAGATAAATCTGAGGAGTCATGAGATGTTTAATGAGATATGACTTTGCTTTTTTTGTGGAATATTTGATCATTTTACCTCTTTGTGCCTTGAACAGACTTTTAAATGAAACCATGTGAGATTGAAATGCAAGTGTCTTAAAACTGTACTGGAGCTCAGGACTTGTGTACATGTACTTTGATTTCATCACCACTTAGAAGTAAATGTTTACATACAGAGAAAAAAACAAACAAAAAAAAAACCCTGCAGCTTTTCGCTCATCTCCACTCCACATCAGCATTTGTTCTCATCCCACCAGGTAGAAATCTGTAGCTTACTGAGGAGAGCAGCAGAACAAAAATCCCACACAGTGCTCCAAACAATAATTCAGAAAGCAGCTTCATTGCACCATTTCCAAGGACTGATGCTGTGAGTTTCAAAGGTTTGACTCCCTGCAGGTTCATGTCTTTCTGTGTGTGTTCTGACTCACAACGTCTGTGCAAAGTCTCTTAGTTTATTTTGAATTGTTTGTCAGTCTTAAACCTACGGTATACACCGCAGCGCAAACAAAAGTAAGCAAGCACAAAGTATTTCATCCTGTCTTAAGTGAGTAGTTTTACCTCATAGCAATTATTGATTATGACAGCTTGGAAAACCCTCAGTGTTCAGCGGTGACTCGTCCTTTCCAGGAGGAGTGGGTTGCCTGCTCTTGGACGTCTGCGCGGCTAAAAGTGAAAGAACTTTCAGCCAAAGAAATATTGCCTAGCCGCCTACCAGAGGACCAGAGGAGTGTTTACAGAAAATAGAGCCAAAGTGGAAATGGGAATGCTGCCTCACATTCTGTAGGCGGGGGAAACTGACAGAAAGATAAAAATACAAACAGTGTATGTACATCAAGTGTGTCAAACAGGATGGAAAACTGTTGGTCGCGTTATTAATTTATGAATCTGGAGTTGCAGCCTGATTACTGCACCAGTGCTGCTGCGCGATTTCCCTTTTTCTCTTATGTAAACCTCTTCATTCAGCAGAGTAGGATTAGAGAATTGTGTAATTTGTCGTACGTTTTAAATTGAAACGGCCAAAGGATGTCTTTTAGTTCCTGTCAGAGTGCAGCTCTTCAGAGCTCTGCCATTAGCGAATTAAATCTACACATACAGCACAGGTTACTGCAAAACAGCCTCATCAGCAGTGTGTCAGTCACAGTGCCCGTCCAGGGTATTCTCCACTTCCTGCAGTGACATTAATAAGAAGAAGACCCACGTACATTAGACACAGACCTCCCAGCTTTCAGCAGACATTTAATAACTCTATAGAAATGAAGATCTTTCATCTCTTAATGTGCCCACACCGCTCTCTCATAGTCTGACCCTCATTATGGTGCAGGGAAGATGAAGACCACTTGGTGCCATCTGTGATTACATGTAGCAGACTTCAGGGCTGAGGAGCAACGCGTAACTGGTCGATATATATGCGTGAAGCCCATACCAACCAGCTGATTTTGATTTTGCCTTCAAAGCAAATCAGACTTTGGCTCGATCCAGCGTGCTCTGACGCACGGGAAGTGGTCGACAGCAAGAACATGAAGTGAGATAAATAAAGAGCTGCTTGGGTGTTTGAATCACCCGTGATTTCTCACCCAGGGTAAAAGTACCGAATCAACCCCGCACTGAACAAGTGTGGCTTGTTCACTACATACATAGATGACAGTCAGAGCTACTGCGTTGTTTTCTACTGTCTGTAGTTCTTTCTTTTGTCATTGCATTGCACTGTATCTATTCCCACGTCAAATCTAAAGTTATACACAAATGTTGGTTTGGCTCAGACACAAACACTTCTTGGTTTTGGTCGGGGAATGATCGTGGTTGGGTTAAAATAAGCATGTCGTTAAGGTTAGGAAGCCTCCGTCATCATGGTTACAATAAGAAAGACTCAGTTAAGGTTCAGGACGGAGCTCTGTCGTGATTAAAAGAAAACCAACGTTGACTGGAGATTGGAAATGGGAAACTAACAGCGATGCCCAGTGCTGAAGTCTGGCATTTTGCTGACCTGTCCATCAACCCTGACCTCTTCCTCCCTCTGTGGACTTTGTTGCTCTGTAATAATGTCACCTGACTTCCTCTCTTCCTGACAACAGTCTTAATTACTACGGTCACTACAGGGCTTAGTCTCTTGCTTGTAAACATATATTGTTTTGCGGCATTTGCTGAAATTAGTGATCCTGTCATTTTTCTTATGTGATTATAGCTTTTTTGAAATTTTATGAAGTAATTATATTAAAATAGTTTTTATTATAAAAACACAAATACACTTGTAAACATGGCATGCAGAGTTCCTGTCAGGAAACAAGCGACGTAACCATGTGTGGCTATGTTTCAGCGGACGTGTTCACTCTAATGTGCTGTTCTCCAGCATATTCTCCAGCATGTTTTTCTGTTGGTAAAGCATATTATAGAAAATGGTACTGTAATAGTCTGTTCAAAGATTCAGTGTGCTTTGCAGCATAGCTTTGTTGTGAAACACCATTTTACCATCCCTCATCAAGGTCAACCCCCGACTCCCCCACCCCCATCCTCGCTGCCGCTGTAGAGATTGCGGTTTCTCTGAAAAGCTCCATTTGTATAGATCTGAGTGCAGTTTGATCGGATCCTGCCGGCTCTAATGAGTCGGCAACACCTTGGTAAGCTGCCCCTTGATCCCTTCAGAGATGCATTTACACCAAGCACCAAATAAGGTCCACAGGTAGCACAATGGCCCAGTGCTGCTGTTTGACTGAGGTTTCAGGGCCCCTCAGGGTCCTTTGCAGGCTTCCAGTTTCACTTTCATTCATGCTGGTGTTTTATTGAATTAGAGCTGGAAAATGTTGTTGGTTATTCTTCACTGTGTAAATATGTTGTACGTTGTGCCTGCATAAACAGACAGTGCTGTGCAGGAGAGAACAGAAACAGAGGCACATAGCACAAGGTGTGAGTCTGCAGCATTTTTTATATACAGTCTTCTGTGTATTAAGGGCAGATGGTGCAGAACATGATAGAGACATGAAATGGTTTCCTGTCTGTCTGAAGCCGAACTGTACGCTGTATTCTCTGACCCGCCCCCCCACCTCCCCCGACCTTTATGTTTTCTCTGACTCAGGAATTGAACGATGAGGTAAAGGACATATGTTTAGTCCCCTGGTATTCCAGTCAGCCAGGCTGTTCAAGGTGTAACCAAACCTGATGACAGAGCTGCCTCACTACAGGAGGCTCAGGTACAAGAAGCGTCTCAGGCTGAGTAAAGTCACCCACAGGCTCTATGACATTTAAAATCAAAGCAGATTCACTCTGCAGCAGTACACCAGGGCTGCTCTTTGTTTGATAAATGTTAAATTGATTGCCTGGAAATGTAAGCAGTTTTAGTCCATTTTAATACATATTCATAGAAGGCCCATGTTGTTTTTTCTTAGATTTAATTTTTTACCCTTGTTTCTGATTAAATTTAGAAATTTGTTGTTCGGTACTCCCTTTCATTGTCTTGAGTTTAATTTGTAAATTAATATTATTGTTTTTCGGAGAGACTAGACCTGAGCGCTGCTATAATACCATCTCTTCCAGTTAGCTGTCAAGTAATTGATCCTTCTCATCCTGACAACGTGTGACTAGCATAAAATCCCTGAATGGTACAGATGGTTACCATAACACTGAGTGTCTGCTGATACTAATATGAGATTTGTCATTTCCTCTTTGATATTTAGTCATAGGCCAGGCAGATGCATGCTGCTTAAAACAGCTTAATGCGAAGCATAAATTATCAGATGCCTAAATACCATAAATAAATAACATTTGCAAAACTGACCCGGGGGCGAATGATAAAGCTTCATATGTTAGATGTAAAACTCTGCTCTTCCTCACACGACATGTTTCTACTAACTTTTTTTTTTTTTTTTTGTTAAGTAAACACTTCACCTAAATTCGTGTTGCTTCTGTCGAAGAGAAGAGAGAAACACAGATCACGGAGCTGCTAACAGACACTTACTGTATTTTCAATTCAAATTCAACACGAGAGGACTTTAAAACCCCAGAGCCTGTAAATACTCTGTGTCTGTCTCTATTGTTAAGCAGTGGAAACTACAGAATCACCATAAGACTGGTCAAGATTCCACTTGTGGAGAAACAAAAATCGAAATGTGTTCAGTACGGTCGTAGCAGCTCCATCAATCTGGAAGTGACAGATTTGAATCGCAGACGCCCACGCAGGACAAGATAACTTGTGCTGACTGTTCCTGTTGACCTGCCATCCTCTGTACAGACCAGTGCGTGCTGTGCAGTACACAGCAGTAATCTGTAATCAGATTATTGTGTTGTATGTTTCCTGGTCAGACAGTATGACGTGTCTGTGTCCCAGTAGAATTTATTGATATTTGCTTTCAAGTTGTGTTAACAGACCTGCTCTATAATGAAAAACATGATGGATTGTTGTAAAATCCCTCTAATACTTATTAAGAATTATAAAATGACTCACTAACTTTTGCTGATTTCTTATCAGAAAGTGAGAAACTCGAAACCTTTTACTAACGACTCATTAACATTTATAACTGATGACTTAATGTTCATTACACTTTAGTAATGACTTAATTATGACTGCTGATTTAAGGTTTATTACCCTTTATTAATGCCCTACTAACATTTTACCCTGACTAAACTGTCTATTGCCATTTATTAATGACTTAGTAACATTTATAACTGCTTAATTAAAGATCTGTACCCTCTATGACAGACGTACTAAATTTATAGCCAAAGCCTTGATGCTATATTTGAAAACAAAAATGACTCACCGTCTAGAAAAGCATACCCCTGCAACCCATCTTATTAATCTCATTAATTACTTCTAAATATTGGCTCATAACTAGTATTTGAAGCATTTGTGAATTATCCATCAACTATTAATAAAGCCATTCGTTACAGTTGCGAGGTGCCTTATTAGAAAGCGGCGCCGACATAGCTGAGCATGTAAGGATGGATAGAGCGAGGGAATGTGGTGAAACTCGAGAGAGAGAGACAAATCCTATCTTCGAGCATCAAGTCGGTGTCTTCAATCAGGAACATGAAAAGACTGAATGAGTGTTTCACAGTGTGCACCTGACTTGTCTTGCTTGAATGCACTTGATGATGAAGCCCAACCTCTGAATTCTCTCACAGGGTTCATGTGTCTGTGAATGTCTTATGCCGTGACATTGTCTTGCTTTTATCGCTGCTCACGTGCTGTGTTTATATTATGATTTTTTTTTTTTTTAATCAGTGAAGGTGCTATCTCACAGCCTGTGTTTTCTGTTATTACTGGTGCACAGTTTATAGTCAATATGCCTTGGGTTTTTTAGGGTTTTTTTTTTTTTTCGAAGCAGAAACTACACATTCTACAATCTATACCCAATCTGTTCTTCGCTGGGCCTCACTGAGTTCCAAGATTTATTTCTGTGTGTGTGGCATTTTAGCTTCTTTTTTTCTTTTGTGATAGTTCACAGTGCGGAGAGACAGGGAACATTATGAGACAGGAGAGTAAATGGAGGGGGAGGGCATGTAATCAGGCCCTGGGCTCGACACAAACCAAAGATGTCATGTTTAGTTCCCCTCAGGCAGCAGGATGCCCTCTGAGCTTAAAAACATAACCCGGACCCCTCTTGGAAAGTCTGACTGCAGATTGTGTCAGAAAAAAGTCCTCAAGGTCTGACAACGTGCAGTCTGAAGCCACGTTTAACCCTCAAAGAAGCACCGCATGGATCATGGTTAGTACTTTTTAAAAGCGCACTTGAAAGGCATCATTCATATCATTTCAAACATCAATACGTTTTTTTTCTTCTATGGATGCTGCTCTGTCAGTTGGTGGGTCGATCCACCACTTTGGTTCATATCTCAACAGCTATCGAATGGATTTCCTTGAAATTTGTAACAGACATTCGTGGTCCCCAGACAATGACATCAAACAATGTCAAAGTTTCTAAGAAGACTGATGTCCCTCTGGGTGTAATACAGGATGTTATTTCTTAAAACATAAATTTAAGTCTTCCTAAGCTGTACAACCTGTAAAGGACTCAGAGGTACCCTTGAGATTGCATGAGAGGTGTTGCTTTTCGTGATAGAAAATTGGTGTGTACATCTACTAATGCTACTGTACGTACTGTACATCAGGGGCAGGTTTAGGCTTCAGGGAGTTATTGGATTTCCTTATCAGGTTGAGGTGCACTGTGCCTGAAGGCCCTTATTTTGGAAAGCACCTAAATTACCTTAGCATATAGCCACACTGCTGACTGTGGTTGCACTTTGACACACTTTTATGACATACTTTGTTTTTGGAACATACTCTATTGTGAAACAATAGACCTATTATATATTGCACCAAATATCTAATTATCTAATACACTGACAAGAAGTGCTGGTGCACAGGACTTCACAGTCTGGGGAAAAACCTTACATCTTCAGTTTTCACACTCCTCCATTGTTTTTTTTTTTTTTTTTTTTTTTAATCCCTCAGGCTTCGGTATAGCTGACTGATTTTTGGACATGCAAGGTTTTCACGTGAGAACAGAGATTTGTAATTTGCTGGTGTGTCAGCTACTAAGCGCCAGCCTCAGGCAAGCTCTGAGTAAAACAAGGGAAGGAACAGACTCTGCTCGCTGACTTTGTATTAAATCTCTTGAAGCCCTTTTAAGATGCGATGCTACCAACAAGGAGAAAAACATCACATATGAATTCACATATACGTAGGGCGAGCACTCACACATTTTCCTCTTGCATTGTTCTTTTGATTAATAGTCCACTTACACGCATGGGCATTAGGGTCTCTTCCTCTCTCAGGGTGTTTGTGTATGTGTGTGTACGCACAGCGTGCGTCAATAATCAATCAAAGCTTTCTTTATCAAACATAATTCAAAACAGTCTTCACTTGCGTCATGAAGCAAAACAGCTCTGAGTAATTCTATGAGGAGTGTAGAGCGGTGTTGCCGTGGTCTGTATGCACGACATGAATGTACAGTAAAGATAAAAATAAGATGTCCTTACAGGTATAAGGCAGAAGGTTTGAGGACTATATTGCAATTTATTTTGGATTAAATTGTTAGTAAAAAGTTATTTTCTGTAAAAACGGATCTTTTTGGTGCAGCTGCTTGTTGTTACTGACCTGGCAGGGTTCTGTTTTTCTATGTCAGTAATAAACAGCAAGCTTAAAACAATAATATATTGTGCTTCTGAGCCAAACTGGGAGATTCGCAATCAGTTTTTTACCTTGTTTTTTTTCTTTTATTTCCACCTCTGAGTAGCTAGGTTAGATTATTTCCATTTTTGGGCCGACAGCGTTCGACGGTACTGCAGCTGGAAAGTTACATAACACAGATGCAGCTTTAGTTCAGGATGTGAGGACTGGGTCACTAAGTGTATCCACTGTTGCCTTCTACATGTTGTCAGAGATTGTATCTTGTGGCGGATGGTGTCTGCTTAGTGCAGATTCAATAAGGTGTGGCACTGATGGCTCCATATTCACGGCGTAGGCTCAGTGGACAGCGGCATCAGTCAAACAGCACACTGCTCGCCTGCTCCCACAAAAGTACAAAATGGGTCCTGAAGGTAAAAGCAATTAGAGGTTACTTTGTTCTCCTCTGGCTGCCTGTCTCTCATTTGCTGTGTCCACAGTGAAGCAACGATCCTTTGTGTCAAATCCTCCCATGATTTCTCACTTTCTGGAAGATGAATTGTGCTATTAATTGGAATTGAAATGCTGAACTTCCTAATGAGCCCCTGCATACATTTTGTTGCGCGTGCTCATATTTCAAGAGCCACAGCAGTTTTTTACGTTTAGCCCAAATGGTCATTTCCAATTAATCGCGGAGCTCACTGTAATTGGCTCCCACACCCAGACTGTCAGAATAATAAAAAATCCATCTTTTATTTGCTTTTCTTCCACACTATCCACTTTCAGCCTTCCTGTCGCCTGTTTCCTGCCAATACAAGGCCTCCCATGGCTTCATTTATTACAAGTGAGGTGAAAAAGCTTTAGTAATCATGAGTCATGTCCCCGTCCTTTCACCCCACCCCTTTTGCCCTCACGGTGCTGTCACCAGCCACCGGATCTTTGGGGCTTATGATAAGAAAGAGCTCAGAGGATGATCAGATGGACCAAACTGCTGTTTTTGTCTCTGAAACTCAAACTAAACTGGAAGTGAAATCAGGCTTTAAAAAAAACCAAAGCAAACAGTAACTCAGACGATGAGCATACATCGTTTCTAAAAATTACGCAACATGATTATTTTTGGTCCAGTAATTTAGTCGGCTTTTGGCATTAAGATGGATAAAATCTTTTGCGTTCACTCACATTTCTTTGCACGCGCAACAGCCATGCACTTAAAAACACACACTCGGATAAAAAACAAACAAGACAACAAGCAATTAGACCCCATATGTGACAAACTTTCTATTAGCAGACTTCATGCGCCCAAGGAAATGCAATTCAGTCTGTGTATCTGTGGTGAAAATCTGGTACAGGCCTGCAGAAGCACTCAGCAGGCGTTTTCCTGCTGCCTTGTTCAACACAGTATCTGACCACAGACTCCTGCTGGCTAACATAATGTAATCCGTCTGTCTCCTCCTTTCTACGCTCTTAAGACTCACAAACGCTTTGTCTCCGTATATTTGATCAGAAGATGTTAAAACAATCAGTGCAAACCATGACTATGTGTTACACGTTTCCTTTTTCTTTTCTTTTTTTTTTGTTCTTCGGGCTCTGTGCTTCAGAACATTCATTTTGAGATAATATAGTGGATACCACATTAAAGTGCCAAGTCTAAGCTTTAATTTGAATAGATTTACATCAATAGAGTCTGCAGTTAAGAAATTACTGTGAATGACTCTTAACATAAATTCTATTCTGGTGGTTGGTATAGCAACAGGTTTACAAGGTCGACGTTTAAAATAATTTCTGTTCTTAGTCATCCACGTGTTCTTTAGTACCAAATGACGCTTTTTAAAAACTCTGATCATGAATAGGCATTGCATTGTTTGCTGTTAACACACACACACTGACTGTAGACCGGCTGGACCTGTCCTCAGAGGCCAAAAACTGTACTTCACTGACATTCATGAGCCACACATCTGGGCATGAGTAGTTTTTGTTTCCCAAGTGCGGACTGGAAGGTGGCCGGCTCCCCCCGAAGCTGTTGACAGGGAACACTCTTCCCTTTTCGAGCCGTGTGGCTCTGTGCCTCGCTCACATCCCTTGTGGCTGGATGTGTGACTGAGGGAGCAGAGCCTGAATTGAATCAAATGGAAATGAATTGGGAAAAGCAAGCCTGAAATCGTTATTAGCAGTTAGAGTCAATAATGATTTACATTAGAGATTTGAAATTCAATTTCCAGGCCCTGCACTCAGGTTGTAACTTAATGTTAGTTTCAGAATTGTTTCTCATAATTGTGATGTTTGTCTCTCATGATTGTGAATACTGATTTCATAATTACACAATCTGTATTTCATAATAATGAGAAAACAATAACCTAGAGATAAAAATAGGCACAGAGCAGAGCTTTGGAGCTTTTTGGCCAATTTGTCCAGAAGACGTTTTACTGGATTTGTGAGGAGGAGGTATGGTCGACAAAACACAGGACTTTGACATGGGAGACCACTGTTGACTTCTTGTTTGAAACTGATAGTCGTCGTTCGTGACTATAACACAACCTTAACTGTACATTTATTATTGTAAAGAAGATGAAGCTTTTCTAGCCTTAAGGAGGTACCTACCAAACCTAACCAAACCCATGATCTTTTCCTGAACCTAACCAAGTAGGTTTTGTACTTAAACCTGACCAAACCATAACAGTTTCATGTTTATTATTGTTATCATGAGTGCGAAGGTTCAGTACATCGATTTCTACTATTTCTATTAAGCCTTTTCCTGCTGTTGCAGGCGGCGCTCCAATGGGCTCAGACCGCTCATTAGGATTGTACCAAATTTCATGACAGCCCATCCAATAGTTGTTTACATATTTCATTCTGGACCGAAGTGGAGGAGACTGACTGACCAGCTGACCAAACATTACAGCCATCCCTAGAGCCATGCCGGAAATGTGGTTAAAAACCTATGACACGAGTTTCTCATGAGACTGAGAGATACTGACTCCTAATTACTAGAAAATTTCTATTTTATTTCTCACAATCACTTCTTAAGCTTTCTTCGTTCATTACATTTTATTTTGCGTGTTAGCCACTTTTCTTTCCTCACCCCAGCAGCATCCTGACTGCCTAATGGAACATTTCGGGTAAGAAGGAACACCCATTTCTCTGGGTTATGAATTTAGATAACTAATTAACTTCATGATTTCTGCAGTGGAAGCTGTTTCAAGCTGTCACTCATGATATACTGCTGTGTATGAGCAGGCAGAAACCCTCAAATTCTGGTACAATAAAGCAATAGTTGCAGGCAAATTCAGATCCTGTATTTAAAAGTACTAATATCACACTAGAAAAATACTCTAATGCATGTTTCATTTTACTTTTGTAGTTTAGGTTTGAGCTAATTTTATGTACTATATGTAATGTTGGTGGAAAAAAACAACCCCTTTCAACTTTAAATTATATTATAGAATATAGAAGATAACACTTCTATGTTCTTTTAACAACAAATCACGGATACTTTACGTCTTCTTAGTATTTTTGCATGCTGTAAAGTTTCAGAGTTTTTAATATATTTTTCCTGCCCTCCAGGCAGACTCTTGTAACTTCTGACAGACGTGTAATCCATCACACTGAGCAGAACATTTTTGTCCAAGCTCCTATATTGTTGTGTTGATTAAAGGAAACCCAACTGCTGCCTGGAAAGTAGGAAAACACATATGGAAGATCACTGATATGGTCCTTCAAAGCTCAGAATCTCTCAGGGAATAATGTGGGAAAGACAGAACTTAGCCCTGTTAACCCTCCTTTAATAAAACATACTTTTTCAGTTTTAATAGAAAAACAAATCATATGTTTTATTCTGTGCTGTGAGTCAGAATCTCTTGCGTCCGCCTGCAGCTTCCAGGCTTCTTGTTTTCATAGTCAGAGTCAGAACTTGCAAATTACTTGCATTTGTTGTGGTAGCCACATACAAACCCAGCCTTTTTTCATCTCAGGCTTTTTTAGTGTTACGTGCCCACAATTCACAAGAGTTAATCCAACCTAAATACTCCATTAATTTAGCATCTCTTCCCGCGTGTTGCTGCTGTGATCTAGATTTCAGTTTTAATCTACAGTGAAAACGCTTTCATTTTTCTCCTCCTCTCCTCGTGATTTCAGTTTGCTGAAAAGATGAAAGCAGTGTTGGTGGATATTGAGGCAGGGGCGGTGTGCGTGATGGGGTGGCAAGTGGAACAGCTTTCCCACAGGGAATTGCCCGGCCGCAAAGCATGAGCATGCAAACTGGGGAGAGGAACCAAATTCCCCTTTCAGACGGCATCATCACTGAAAAAGCAAAGTCCAGTCGCCGTCTGTGGGAAAAAAAGCGGGTCAAGGGCCAATCATACGATCAGTAGGAAAGGGCACTTTGAGGCTTTAATTCGTCCTGAATGTCACACTGCAGTATGGGCTTTTTAAAAGGAAAGGGCAACAGGCAAAAAGGGACTGTTTCACATTTTATAACAGTGGCCTTAAGGAGCAAACACAGCCTGCTGTTTTCAGGTCTATGTGATGTGGAATGCTTGAAAGAAGAGAGGAGATGTGTGTGGGGGGGGATCAAGATATTTAGCTTTGCTATTCACTGGGCTCATTTCATTGTTCAGTCAGACACAGATGATGCTTTTGGTTAAGGCCGGAGGGTCAGACAGAAAACGAAACCTTTATTTTCCTGTATCATAAGAATGACATCGGTTCTGTTTCAGGGAAGGTTTTACCTCAATTATTGATGCAAGAAATGGAATTTTTAATCTTGAAATAATCCGGCAATAAGCCTGAGAAATGTTTCGCTGATCAACAAGATAAGCTTTTTCAGCCTGATAATGACAGCAGCAGCTCAGTGGACCCACAACAGTGAAGGTTCAGTGTGTTTGGCAAAGGGAGGATAAGCATAAGATTTCCTGCCTTTTGCATTAGCTAACCCTTGAATGCATAGAACTGCCTACTAGGTGATGTTCACTGCTACCTCTTAGTACTGATGTTTTCAGCATAACCATGGCAGACACATTCACTTTTGTGCTGAAAGTGCGTCAGTCCTCTCCACTTGCTTCAAAGTCTCCAGCATTTCCAAAGGTTTGCCCAATTATCTGGAGCCAAATTTAGATGGGCAAGGGCCAATCAAATAATCAGTCCAAAGGACACTTGTGCACTTTAATTTTGCCTGAGGATCACACCTGAGGAGCGCTATTGCTTTTTCAGCATGAGAGCCTCTCTGAAGGGGCAGTTTCACATTTTATAACAGCAGCCTTGAGAAACATAGACATCCCATTTGATGGGTTACTTTCAAAGCTCTGAGGAGTGATGGGAAGCTGTGGTTGGGCTGTACACACGCAGGGTGTGGTGATGACTGCTCATATCGTTTCATCATACATGACTGTTATGTCATGTTATGCATTTACGGCCTGTTGTTTATGAGCTGGAACCAGATCACAGCATAACTCTGGTTCTGACCTCGAACCTGTGTTCCCATCATTTTTTTCATCATGCTCAAACTGATCAGCTGCTTCAGTACAAATCAGATCTTGAACTGACATGTCTCATTACAGAGCAAATTTTACACATATATTTTTAAATACTTTACTTTTGTCCTCAATGTGAAACACTTTGTAAAGTCCATTACAATATGAGCACTAGAAATGAATCATTGATCATCTTTCTGACATTTAATAGTGATGACTGAGATATCACAGCTGATTATGGTCTACAGGTATGAGATAAATTACTGGTATGTGGCTATAAAAAGCCCTAATCGTGCGTAATGTTGGCTGCTCTGACACACTCTGTTGGAGAGCTTCGCCAATGCAATGCAGCCACTAAAACTGCAGGAGTAACGAGTGGTGGGGGGACAACTATCGACAGATGATTAAGGGTGTTTCTACTTATCTATTTATGGATAACTGTGGGGAAAGAGATCAGGCTTGTGCATGTGCACCCACTTACACAAAAATTAAGACTTCTAAAACATAACTGTGTATACGTACAGCTTCATAAATCTGATGAAAGCATTGTGTACACATAATTCTGAGTGTTATGCATCTGATTATGGTCTACAGGTATGTGAAGTTGCTATAAAAAGCCACATACCAGTACATGAGTATACAAGAGTGATGCAAGGCCACCACCCTCCAGACGATGGGACTGGCTGTGAGAAGCACTTCATCTGCGTAATTACAAGCCTCATCAGTGTAGTCAAGATCATTTTCAAACATTTTCAGCAGCTAGTGTACTATTGCAATGTGATGATGGAAATGTGAGGGATTGTCTCGAAGGCCTTTCACCACATGAAACAGCCACACTGATTCATTGCATCTGTCTGTATACATTATTACATGATATACCATCTGTAGTTATGAATATATGTCCCTGAAGGATTACATAAACAATAATAAAACGGAGACAGCAGGGATAAGATTAGAATGATGATGATAAAAGTTTTTACAGTTAGATTTTTATTCACTTTACATCTATAAAACTTCTACTGTATTTCTTCTTTCTCCTGTGCATTGCCAATATAAGAACAACATTTTTGGCATCATTTGTTTTCCCTTTATTGTCTCCTTATGTGCTCTCCTGTTTCTTCCATCCACCATGCAGACATTCTTAAAAACAGCCTGGTGGATAGGGTTTGTGTGGCTCCCTCTGGGTTTTATATGAATACGTAAAAATGGCATGCTTCAAATGAAAGAGCTTCAACAATAAAAAAAAAAAAAACATTTTTTTTTTTTTAGTGAATATTAAAATTTATTCCGAATCCTCATTATGCTCATAATCACAGAACCATTGCGTGCCTTTAAAAAGCCGCCTACACAATCAAAACCAGACTGAATGGAAGCAATGATCAAAAAATAAAATGTTGATCTCACAACCCGGCATATGGACTCGGCTTCAAGTGGGTTTTGACATTACACCCAATCCCTCAGTGTTTCTTCAAAGCCACACAAAGACGCGCTTAATCTGTGTTTTCAAATTCACATTATGGCACAACATCATGAATCCTCTGAAGGCCCCAGAATTTCTGCTGGTGCCCATGAATAGCAATAACTCAAACTTTAACTCCTTCATAAATGCTTGTAAACGCACCTCGGGTGTTATTCTCAGTGGTAAGATAAGACGAGACATTACTGCAGGATGCTATGGAGGATACTGTGCAGTCTCCCCAGCCACCGTAAATTACCCAGTGTCAGATAAAATGCCTTAAACCCCATACAAATTCACGGAATGGTTTTTGTTGTGATTTACACATACATGCAGTATTTGTGTAGGCAGATTTAAAGTCTTTGCATCAAGCCAATCAAAAGCTTTCACTTGATACTGTATTGGCTGACAGTAACACCGACATCCACTGAGGACAGGTGCACTGCTAGCAAAAAAGACTGGCCGTCCTTGGCTTGAAAGCAACAGTTAGCAGCACAGGTGCTAATAGCTCATTTCACAGCAGACATTTTGACGTGACATTGCAGGAAGACGACAGGTGTAATTAATGACACCTATAATGGCTGCACTCCATTTAGGTTCACTAATTACTGGGTCCTGTAATAAGTGACTTGTAGTGATTTTTTTTTTTTTTTACATTTATAGTAATACAGAAAAATCCCTTTAACACAACAAGAAGGGAAGATAAACTGTGATTTTATTTGGACTTTAACATATCTTTTCTGACATTTTCTCAACACAGCGTAAAGATTAATTCGTCATGTTCCGACACATTACCCATCATTTATCAGGCGACCGTCCTGGACAGAAACACAAGGTCACACAAGGATAACGCATACGTTTTGTCACACCCCTCCCTAAATTTCCCTCCAATCTTGAAAAGAGGCATCTACACGCTGAGCTGAGTGTACCGTGAGATGTTTTGGTATTCAATCCAGGGATAAGAGCAAGATCACTCAAGTCATGTCTGACAGCAGGTTATCGATCTGGAGGCAATTTTATTCGTGGATCAGGAGAAACGAACGGCCCCTAATTCTCCGTGTGACCAAATCCTATCGCTCCTGCACATCTTTAATCCGCTGGACGGCTGGCAGATTGGCTGGGGGCTGAAAACAGTCGAGATGTGAACACGTTTGCCATTTGTCGTTACAATTGTGGGGCTGATACACTGTACCTCTTCATTCATTCATAAATCTCTGCTTTATGAGGTGCGCCTCTCTGAGTTACACTGCCTTCAGCAGTCCACGTACGTGCATCTACTATAAATACACAACCTTACATTTAATAAATCCACTGTCTTGTTAGGCAGTTCTCACATGTCCGATTTTCACTTGAGACCTTTAACTTCTGTGATGACAGATTCACACTGTTGTGATCATTTTCACAGAGAGCTTTTTCATGTCTAATTTCCGAACAAGCCTCACAGGTTCAAATATTGCTCAGCAGTGGCTTAGGGAGGTCTAAATTTGTCTGTGCATTTCAAGGTCTGACGGTTAAGTCAAAATGTTACTGTACAGACCTTACCAGCCTCCCCTCGTCCTTTTGTGAGGGCAAGATTAGCTGATGTCCAAAACAGAAACAGGGCTTCTGTCGCCGGTTGGTGAAAGAAGGGGACGTCTGACGCTCACAGCTGGTTAAGACAGCTTTACTAATTATATCAAAAGTGTTGTTGTTGTTGTTGTGGTGGTGCTGATGCCTGCTAGCTGTTAAAACACAGTGATAATGTAACCAGCCTGCAGGTGATCTCCATGCTGACTCAGTGACAGCAAATTACAGCCTCTGCTTTGAGAGAATTAGATGATGTTTTTCAGTGTTTTTAGATGATTTATTAAAGTATACACAAGGCCACAAGATCGGCTTCAGCTTTTAGGCTCCCACTGCAAAACCAGGCCTTTCTTAAACTGTGAACTTTATCCATGCGGAATGTTTTTGCTTGTGCACCCTCTCATCTTCACCCATTTACTTACTATGAAACCATAATCTACATATGCAGTAAAAGCAGTGAAAGTACTGTCTTTGTGTTTTCTTTTGAATAAATCTAGTGATATATTTTATCCTGTTTGATTCCCTGTGTAGTTATGTTTACAGCTCTGTTACTCTGTAATGATTGTGAACTCATGGGGTGACTACACGGGATGAGCTGCAAGAGTGAAGGAGTGGAAACAAAGGGGCTAACAAGGTGGGAGGCTAAGCCAGGAGATGATCAGAGCTGAGGCCTAAGAGACAGGCTTCACTGAGCATAAGAACTGCACAAAGGTTTTAGCACCTAGGTGGGTGTCATTTTGTTTGGTCAGTGATCATAAAAAGATCCTGTTGTGGACTGGACTTCACAGGAAAGGAAGAGCAGCTCAGTTGGTTCATTTATGAGCAGGTGGGAGGAAATCTTCTTGGAAATGTTGTGATGTACAGCATGTATCAGTGGAGTGGAAAGAGAGATGCAACCGAAGACTGTCTGCATAGCAGGGGGAATATTTGAGACATGATGACGGACCAAGTTGTTGTGTAGAGAATTGGTGAACGCAAAGCACTGAGCTTGTGAGGACTCGTGTGTCTGTGGTGAACGAGGGACCTTCTATAATGAAACCCCTCAGACAGGTAGGAGGAAACTAAGCAGTGCTTTGCTGGAAAGATGTGTGAGAGTGTGTAAGAGTAGGTGTTGGTTGACTGAGAATAGGCAGGCAGCCCGAGTAACACGGAGTACTCCTCAAAATGTAGAAGTACAGTCTCAGATGAAGGAGCTAAAACCTGACTGCAGCTTGCTTCTCCAGGCGGAACATCCACAGGTGTTGTTCTGAGATGTTCACATGGGTATTTTTTCTTTTTTTTTTAAACCCATCTTCTGACAGAAACCACAAGGCCACATGATGCACTGTTGAAATCTGGGTGGTGTGTGTGTGTGTGTGTGTGTGTGTCATTGTTCCTATGAGCCTCTGCAACCTGTGGTTACCTGTAGCATCCTTGTCTATGTAAATCCACAGAGACAGTGGTGATAATGGTTCCCCCTGGAGTTTCTTAATAAAAATGTTCTAACCAACATCCAGCCACCAGAAAATCTGAAAAAGTACTAATAAATATTCGCACGTTTGTGGATCGAACCCTCAATGTGATGTTATACATCAGGGTAGATGGTTGAGCTTTGTTTTTCTTTTAACCACGGGCAAAAGGCAGACAAAGGTCTGCACACTGCACTGATAGCTCCCAGCAAATTTAATTTAACAGAGCAATGTTTTGATCTAACAGAGCTCTTCGTCAGGCATTGTCAAATAGACATCACAAAGAGGAACAAGCATTGTATTGACAAACAAATTCATCACTCAGGTGGTCGTGATCTGCATGATAGCAGATACTCCCATAGTGGGCATAAAGCAGGCCTCTGTGGAAAAGGCAAACCACAGAAAAATACATATATAAATACTAAACATATTGAATGAAATGCTGTAAAAAGAAAAAAAATCAATCAAATGCAAGACAGAAATCACATAAATCAACCAAATAAATTATCATAGAAACCAGTATGCAGAAAAGATCATACAAAAAGCAGGAGAGGAAAATAATTTCTTGCCTGGCAGAGATGATCTAAATCTATTCATATTAAAATTTATAAAAGAAAAGTAAGATCTGTTAGCCATACTGCTTTAGTTTTTGATCCAGCACTGTATAAGCTGCTTTGTCAAACGCTAAATGACCAAAACATTGTATCTCTAATAAACTCAGTGTTGACAGTGTGCAGGGAGTTGCTGTGAGGCCTTATTGCTCCATGTGCTGTTTCTCTTTAGGCCTATGTTCAAAAATCTCCAAAATTAAAATCTTCTATTATCATAAAGGAAATGTGATTAGCCTTCTTAGACCGCATAATAAGCTAATGCCACAAAACGTCTCTTCTGTGCCAACTCTGAACTGCATCCTTCGTCATTTCATAGTTATACTGTACAGAGACTGCTGAGCTGCAGTCTCTTGCATCAAAAACCTTCATGCGCCAAAGTCTTCATAAATATTTATGGAAATCGCTGAGGATATCCATGAAAAGGAATGAATGTAATTGTCACTGTGAAAGCTGCTGTCAGGGACAAAACCATTCCTTTGTTCATTTCCATGCATCTCTTGACCCCTGCTTGCCTTAAATCATTCAGCCACACAGTGACCACATGCAGCCACGGTGCATTTTCTAATATGATTGTTTCCAGCCCAATGCATATCCCCCGTCCACAACCACCCATTTATTTCCCCTCTTGATATTAGATCAAGTCTAGCTCAATGTGGTAAGCTATTTGATGGGGATACAAAATTGTCTGCCTCATCCATTCCCCAGCTTGCCCAGTTCCTAGCAACCAACAAGATTAGACTGTCTGTTTCTCAGTGGTTTAGAAAGACCCAGAGTGCAGGCAGATACCATAATCACATTATACAGACTTAATGCATGCATGCAAGCACACCAGATAAACACATATGTGTCTGCACGCAGACCCAACCACACACACACACGCACGCACCCACACGGCTGATAAGCCAGTGATTCAAAAGAAGATATGGGTATAGACAAAATTCGTCAATCACCATTTATAATAAAATTCAAAAATGTCATGGAGGGTAAACCTACAACAATTCACTTTATTCTCTATCTTTTTATAAAATGGAGTTAAGCAATTGAGTTAGGCTGACATCAATTTTTAGATCAAATGATAATAAAAAAAAATACTGTCGAATGGCGAATATGTGCGAGGGCAAAATATTTTAAAAGAGCACTCACTGAACCAGTGGGTCTCAGACGTCTTTCTGTCCCTTTTGTGGCAAAAGAAAGAAAGCCACATCCCACCATGAACACACACACAAACAGGCACAGATCCTTTACTGTGACCTGGATACAAAGATCCAAGCTCAGTATGTGACATTTCACTGAAAGGAGGAACAACAGGTGACTTTCACAGTGATGGCATTAGAATAATACCATAGCATCTCCAGCATGATTAATGAGTTTATGGTTATGTTGAGATCATTGTCTTTGTTAAATACTGAAAAAGGCAACACTGACTTTATTTATGTTACCATAAACTCAGTTTAGAAGCCGAAACTTAACTACACATGATATTAGACATTTATCCCAACCTTTTAACTTCTGTGTTGTACAAGAGCATAATAATTTCTCCCAAAAGGTATTTGGCAAACACCAATAAGTAATATAAAAACATAATCTTTAAGATGAAGGGTTGCGTTAATGTGAAAAGAAAATACGACTATTTTTTTTATAAAACTTTTACTTTCATGATAAAGGAACAGAGGAAATAGTTTGTTACTAAATTATTCACAACATGAGTCATGATCTGCCAGATACAGCTCAGCAGGTGGCAATAACTGATTGATCAATCCATCACATTGTACTTTTGCTTAAATGAATAGGGGCAGCACATCACAGTGTTGGGGAAAAAACCAAAACCTTCAGAGTTTATTAGGAAAAGTCGAAGCAAACATCTCAATCACAATCAGTTAGGCGCCCCCCACTCTTGGAAGCCACTGCCATAGACCGGGTTCAGTCCCTCTTAACCTGTGATTGATGGTCGATCAGGTGCATGGGGGAGGCCTTAATGAAGTCCTCAAGGGCATGTTTGTGATGAACACCTACAAAAGTAAATGAACTTGAACTTGAAATCACCATCTGGTCAAGTGCCCCTTCAGTCATTGGTTTTGGTCAACAACCCTATCAACCCCCACAGATACTACATCAAGGATCATTTTGTGCAATGAGGCAGGCAGGAAAACATCCCGCTGTTCAAAACAAACGTGAGCAGGTGATCCACCCTCTGTGATATCTTCGAAGAGATGTGAACAAAATATAAAAAGGCAGAGGACATATAAAAAGAAGAAACTCAAACTCAACTCAATTTAAGATTCTAAATACATTATAAATACTGATAAGTCCGCTTTGTTCCACTACCACTGTATCTATAGGGGCCCTTGGCTGTGGTGACACACTACAGATCCTGGCAGGTGCTTCGCCTTCGATGCCCAGCACTGATCAGACACAAAGATTAGGCACTGCATCAATCAAGCATCGCTCCATCACACAGACTCAGCACGTCTTCACTGCAGTACATCTCAGTGCAGAAACACTGGAAGTCTGTAGCATGCGTATTCACATATCTTACATCTTCCTAGTGGAACACCGCTAGCTTTGCTTTGTCATCTGCGGCTCCTCATGTGGTGCCGTCTGACTCGACATTTTTCGAGGCTGGATGAGTAGCACGTTCGCAGGCTTTGGCACAGAGAAGTTAATCATTTGGTTGTGGAGGTTTGGGGACATAGCGCCTACTCGCAGGGCTAGATCATAAACCGCTGTAGCAGGCGAGCTAACAGCTAGCACACTATTAAAGCCAGGACGTGCTCATGCTAGTCAGTTAGCAAGCTTATTTATTGTTGACAAAAAGTCACGAAGGCGACAAAGTCTATACAAAAGACATCAGCTCCTGTCAAATAAGTGTCTGCAAAGCATTGAGTAGGGACTCGTTAGCTCCGATGTTGTCCACAGTTTAGCTGTTAGCTAAGTGTTTATGTTCTGTTTCTATGTCATCCATGTGTTTTCAGTCCAACTCCATATACTTTGGGGTGTAATGAACACAAGAAGGATTTTTTTGACAGTTACAGTCCAGGTGAACAGCTCAATAAGGAGAGGTACGCGCTACAGCCCTAAGCAATCATCATTTTTTTCCCCTCTACTACTAGCCAAATCTAAACGTTATTTTTTTTTTTTTAAAGCAAAAAATATGTGTCTCTGCCCTTTGGCCTATTCTTTCATGTTGAGTTGCTCCTACTTTTCTCATCAAACATTTTGACATTCAATAGATGCTCATACAATAGCCTGCAGCCTACATTGAAATATATCAGAGCCAAAATGAAAATGGAGGCGATGTCCGTAGTTCATCCATCATCGCGACCTGCCGTATTGCTCTGTGAAGTCAGGAGCTAAATATCTCTCTGAAATCCAAAGCAGTTTTACTGAGTGTTTTCACTCTACCATAATATCATATTGTGAAAATTTTGTGCCCATTTGGTGGAATGTTGAACCTGCATGCCTCCACTTGCATATTGCCTTCTGCCAAATACTTGCTGGTTTGCGATGGCGTTCGTCTTTAGCAGAGGACGGAGACAGCAGAGGCTCCTCAGCTCATCATAATGTTGATATGAAGGAATCTTTTATTAGCTGATCTATAAAAACCCTTTCTTCTGTGTTTTATGCAATATGGACATCTTTTGCCTTCATTTTTTTTTTTTTTTTACCTACCAACATAATCCCGTCACAAGCTGTAATGAATCTGAGGAGATGTACTGAATTCAGCAAACATACATTACCTCAGACTACAAAAGGTGGCAGTATGTGTGTGCAAGGTGTCATTTCTTATCAAGGAGCCTTTTCTACCCTTCAGTCTGTTGTCAGTTCTGTCGACAGAATTTCATATCGCGGGGGGGGGGGGGGGGAAGCAAAAGCACTCCTCTTCCTGTCTAATCCACTGGGCTACAACAGTGAATGTACAGCAGGGTGGAAAAGATAACTTCTCTCAGGGGAGGCTGCCAGGCACAACTCTTGATCACTGACTCCCTTCATCTTCGTTCTCTCTCAAATTTATGAATAAAAATGCAGACAAAGTTTGCCCAATAGCTAAACAGAAACCGTTTCTTATCTGTTGCAGCTTAGGACAGAACTTTGACTTCTAACTCCAAAGGGATGATGGAGTTTCTTCTTGCCCACTTAAGTGGATTAACACAGTGTGTGACAACGGTATTGTTGAGGTGTTATACAGGCCAGTGTCTTCAAAGTCACCTTTTGTTCCTGTAAGCCAAAAGGCAACCTGACAGCTTAATCCTACTAAAGGAATGGATGAAGATAAGTTTTATTGGAAAAAAAGAGTATAATGGAGAAAAAGACACAGAAAGGTACTGCTATAACCTACAGTCTGTGTTTACCAGCAGGGGTTTAGGTTCACCATAAATAAGAATATCAAATCAGCTAATAAAGGGAAAACCAGGGAGAGCTGTGTCTTTAACCAGACTCTGACTCACTCATTAACTAGTTAAGGATGAAATTTCAACCCTTACATGTTTAGATGTAAATTTTTTAATGTTCAGTGTCCTCCCAGAACTTTAATCATGGTTGAGTGCATTAATTTACACCACTGTTGTGTCCACTTTGGCTCAACTTGCTGTGTCTGTAAAAAAAAAAAAAAAAAGTGTCTGTAGACACAGGTTTAAAAAAATTCTTGGTGTATTAAACCGCTGTCCAAAATACAATCATATCTGACAAATCAGCGACATTCAGTGCTGTGAGCCCAACCCCGAAAGCTCCTAAACCTTCAGAAAGTACCATCCTCAAACAGGGACTTTTTTGGGATCTAGAACTTTCTCCTCCTTAGTTATGGTTCTTGTGGTAGAAACACAAGTCGCAAAACCTTAATCCGTTCATTCTTAGTTTGACTTCTCAAAATCACAAACATGATACATCAGACAAGACCAAAAGAAACTGGTATGTGTTATTTCTACAGTACGTGTTCTTCCTGTGTGCTTCTTACAGTAAATGTTGGCCTAAAAGGATGTTGTTCGCTTTAAATGTTTGAAATAGCTTAACGGAAAGATGAGATGATAGATCACCATCAGTGGAAGAAATGCTTGAGTGTCACGCATTCCTTTGAAACAATCAATGATCAGTGGATGTTAGCAGTGTCGTGCTGTGTGGTAGTGAAAATGATTTAAATCGCTCACTGATACTGTTCATACAGAGAGCTCAGTGGAAAGACACCTCTGTCATTCATGAAGGAATAACTGCTGTTTGACTTCTGGCGGATCCATCAGTAATTCTCAGCTGAGCTCATTCGAGTCATTAGTTTGCACAAATTCCTCAACTATCTTCCTTATGCCCTCTGGTACCGCTCTAATCTCACTCATCTTTTCATGCGCTCACAGCAGTGTGCTCCTCCCACGCAGAGATTTGGACGCTTGTTAAGTTCATTTGCAGGGCCGGGGGGCCAGACTATGGCTAGACATTTATTTCATAAATAAAGACAACTGTAATCTTTCTCCATAAAAGCCTCAACCTGATTTGAGTAATTAAGTATCCAGGCAGCCAAGGTCACTGGGAGGACAACGCTGTCACAGTGAAAGGTTCGTTTCTGGAAACTGAAGACGAGATTTTATAAAAATCTGAAAAAGAACAATATTTCATTATGACAGGACCTATCACCTGTCAAATCAACGGCTTCATTAAAATGAAGGATCCAGGCTGAGCATGGATTCTGTTTCCAATCAAAGTGAGATTATGCCGCATTTGTCTGATTTATTGTAACAGGATTTTCAGGATAGAGTTGCACTCCTAATAACTGACATTAGTATCAGTCTCCATCCAAATACATAATCAGCTGACCTTTATTCTAAACGAGCCTGCAGCAGAAATCCATGTAAAGTATTGACGGAGGCAGGTCTGAGCTTTATCAAAACAACACAAAAGCAATTTTAGACGGAAAAGGAAAGACAGAGATTGAATGTGACCTAAAGCTTTAACGGAGCGACATAACTTTGTGACATATGATACAAAGGCAGCAGTTTCACGCATAGGGAAACTATTCCGTCCTGTTAAACCTGTTTTCGTCTCTGTTGAATTGTTTGCCATCCACCAACATGCTGAGGTTCAGAGGCGAATCTGGCCTTGACTGAAGATTAACTTAAACAAGCATGGTTCAGTGATCCGTCAGTAAGATGTTGCACAGACCTCCACCATGGCAGAGATTATTTTTCCTTCATCTATTACCCACCATACACGTATTATCACATACTATGTACCAGCATAGAAGCACAGTTCAGTGCATCCAGATATGTGATGCACATTCATATGAGCGTGGGCACATACGCAGAATATTTTATGAGTGTGTTTCTAATAAGGGGAACCCAGAGACTGAGCAACATAGATAAAATGTGTCACACTCCACTGGCTGTAGTAATTAACAGGAGTTTGACCTCTGCTCCTTCCAGCTCCACTGATCTGAAGGGCTGCCACACGGGTTCATAGATGAACCCTGCTTTAAAAATCTTATTGTAGTCACACTAGACTGACGTCTCGATGTGACATTACCTCGTCTATGTTTGACATGTTTTTCTGTGATAATCCGAAAAATTTGCAAACAAATCAGAAATATTCAGTCATGGACCATATTTTGCCAACAATGGCACAAATTAAGATCGTATTTGGGAGCGAATGTGAATCTAAATTCAGCCAAGCGTTGGCCGTAAGCTTCCATGGTTCGTACACGCTGAGACGAGGAGCTGATACCTAGAGATTTGGCAGTAGATGTGAAGTGATGACAGGAGACTCACAGGTTGAAAGAGTCATTATTCCAGTGGGTGTGTGTGTGGTGATGCCTCCATTCAGTGTTTGGAGGTGATAACATCACACGTTCAACAAATGATTTCTTTCCTGTGGCTTGAAAAAGATGCAGTGACAGAATGAATTTTGCTAACCTTCATTTATAATGGTTAACATTTACATTTTGAGCACGTCCATCATATATTTCATAAGAAATATTGTACGATGGAAACTCACCTTTCTGTCTTGTGTTTTTTAATTAAAGTTGTTAGAGTGATGATATTTGTCAAAGATTGTTCTTTATTATGGATGATGGTGACTGGGCAGATGGATTTAACAACGTCAAGTGAAGCTAGGCTTTGTAGAAATTGCTTAAATGAATTCCCCTCCAATTTTGAATAAATTTGGCAAACATGGTATTATGGTATATGTTATATTGAATTTACCACAGCTCTTTTTTTAGCCTCTGACTGGTTTATTTCCCTGTGGCAGCCAAGGCTCATGGGTATCAATAGGTATGAGTCAGAGTTATCTGCCGTACCAAACTGACTTAAAAAACATGATCTCAGAGATTTGACATTGAGTTAATTAAAACTGTTGCCCACAACATATGCCTAAAGTATCGGAACATATTTGGGAGACTACAGTGTTTCTATGCTGTGGGTGAAATTTCCAAAGCAGGAAATTATCGTGGGTAAACACACTTCTGGAACCAGGTTCTCTTCCTGCTTCGTGACTCTGTTCGCTTTGGGTTGTTTCATAGTCTTTAGTGTTATTAAAACTGTGACAACACAGTCTTACAAACCTTTAAAAAGAATGGAATTCAAATGTGCACAGTGCTCGAGAGAATGCTGTATAGAATTTCACACTTACAGTCAAGAAGTGAGGGGTCGTTACAGCCTTATGTTGCCTCACATATAGAAAAACGTTAAATTTATTACACTGCTGTTCAGATATTTAGACCATACATTTATGGCTGCTGGCTGAGGATCTTTTTCAGGTACCAGTGTGTCTGAAATGGACTTTGTTTATAGTTTCCGCTGTGTTAAAACATTTCATTAGAGCTACCTAATGTGCAGCCATAACTGGCATATGTAAAACACAACCATTTGCTCTGATGTTGCCGTTACACTAATAAAACGCAAATGTTCCCTTGTCAAAACACTTGTCTTCAGAGAACACACAGGTAGTTCAGCATTAGCATGAACTCTATTTAAAAGCAGTAAGATGTTACAGTTTTATTTCTCATTAACATGCAAATGTGTGCAGTCATGAGCTCCAAAATTTAATAATTTCCTCTGTGGTGGCAAGTGGGGAAGTTTGTATGATATTTCATAAAGTAACCCCTGGTGTCAAAAACAGATTACATTGTAAAGTGCATGTACCTCAGTGCTCAACACTTTCAAATCTTGTGACAGCTCAGGTCAAAATCCTATTTTTCTTTTTCTTTCATCGTACATTAAATCAGCTCTGTGGTTAAAAAAAAAAGCAAAACAAATAACATCTTTTACAGAACCTGTCATCCCCCATGAGAGTTTTCCACTCTAATGAGAGGCACATAATGGGATGCTGAAGCAAAGCATGCAATCTAATTGTTCATTCAAGCACTACATAAGCAGACAAATTAACACTTGGGCAATTTGTCCCTTGGTCTACAGTATAGTGTGCATGATGTGACTCCCCACACTTTCTGATGCAGGATGAAACATGCGCATTAGCAGTATAAACATATTGGTTACCAGCTGCAACAGTGTGGCTTGTGAGTCTGTGTGTGTGTGTGTGTGTCATCATGGCAAAATGTGGTCCTGGAGACTGTGGACCAACTGTATCGGTAACTAGCACAGGGGTGGTTTGGGGTATGTAGACAGGCATATAAACACCTCCCAGTCTGCCTGTTGGCAGATTTTATCATTATGATAGCATCACAGTAACACTAACGAAACTTAACTTAACTGGTGCGTAGCCGAGATCAAAATCAAGTTCAAAGTTGGGTGTGGTCCGACCCATGACTACTGAGTATTCATGTAATCCTGTGGAAATGATTACCGAGTATGAATCAGCATGTTGACAGGTGTTGCTGGTGGTGTGATCTCATCACAAGATGGTCTCTACTTTTGTTTTTAAATTTTATTTTATTATATTATATTATATTATATTTTATTATCTTTATCATTATTTTTAATTTTATTAGCCATCTAAATTCAACCAATTCTCCAAATACAGTATATATTGTACATTAGACAAGGTAAAAGATAAAAAATAAAAATAAAACTTGAATGTAAATGAGGAGAAAATATAGGAAAAGTCTTTTTATTCACATGGGGGAAAAAAATGACTATTTGGCACATGGAGTCCATGATCCCAAATTTTAGCTATTTATTATTTATTTCCATTCATTTCCAGCACAGCGACGTGAGAAAATCACAGGGTGTTTGACCCAGTTTGCAAGATGAATTACTTTGCACTCAATTTATGCAATTTGACTTTGAGCTATTTAGAGGTAATGGCACCCTAATTGCACTTCTATTCCACCTGAGCAAGCCCCAAAAAATAAATGGCAGTGGTGTTCACACGGTGTGCTGATTATTTCTTGTTATTTCTTGTGTTCAAGCTGGTGTTACAACTGGCTCTGTCCTCAGCTGCTGCCTGTTGATCAGTATTCGCAGTCTGAGAGCAAACTAAAGTCGTGTTCAGCTGACGTCAAAAAGTCCAAATTTGCAGCGGATCCTTTCAAGATGTATATTTCAGAACAAAGAAAGACCAAGTTAGTGTGTATGTAGCGGTATGATGTACGCAGCGTTGCATTGTATCCTGAACTTGGCTCTCAGCGGGGAGGTTACTGCCCGGTCAGCCTCACTCAGTGGGAATTGCCTCTGCAGCTTTTGCCTGGAGGGAGGTAATGGAGCTGGTGTGGCGCTCCCCTTAACTGAGCGTTGTGATGGCCACTTTGACAGCAGTCATCAGTCAGAAAACCTCCTTCCCCTGTCAGCTGCGTCGCCTTCATCAGCTCTTTTAACACTATTATGGCCCAGAGAGCGGATCATTACCTCGGAAGGCACTCTGACATGTGCAACATGCTGCTTGGCTGTGCTGTCACATTAGGCATAAATGTGTGAATGTGTAGATTAAGCGATATTCTTTCCCACCCCCCTCCTCCAATTCTTGACTGTAGTGGAGGCCAGAGGCTGTTTCTACGCTCCGCTAGTTTTTCTACAGCCCTCTCTCAGCCTTCTTTTGGAGATCAGATTTTTAAAATGTCACTTGATGCACAAATCCTGTGGAGCCATGTGTGACTCAGGAATTATCTGCCTTTGTATTGTCTGCTGTCTGTTTTTGCTGTGAGAAAAGGATATCTCTAGAATTTGCTCAGGCTAATGTGCCTTGAGATTAGCCCACAGAAGCTCACTGTGCAACGGACACTGCAACTTACAGTATGTTCATAGGTTAATAGGTGCTGGTGGGGGAAATGGAGCTTTTCGAAGGACTGAACCATTTTGAAGCAGCTGTTCATTATAGAGAGTCTAAATGGAGACATCTGTTGGCCAACACTTGGTATATATAAAAGAATAAAGTGACAAACTGTAACTCACATTTTTTTTTTTAACAAAAGCTGTCCTGAAAGTCGATGCATTCAAAAAGAATGAATAAGAAACCAACCCAGTCCTTTTTCTGCTGACTTTATAAAACAGAAAATGTGAAATCCATAGGTTTTGAGATTTCCGGGCTTCAGCAAGATTACAGTTTTCCTGTTTAAAAGTGATAGTATTTGATTCCTATGCAAACATGTCTTGCTGTCAAACGTGTAAACTCTATAATATATTTTTACAGTTGACTTTTAATCAATGGCCTTTCCTAGAGAATGTTCCCTCTTTGGATGGCCATGTCATTCTGAAGCCACAATCCATCGTTTCAGAAAAGAAAAAAAAAGTGGTCGATGTGTCCGCTTTAAAACGTGGCTTCGGACAGTGCCTCTGATAACAGGCGGTGAGTTCCCTCAGGACAAAAATCATTACACGCCGGGTGAACAAGATATTTTGTACGAGAAATGATGACGCCGTAAACATTTTAGCAGCTTCTCAACACCTGTCAGCATTCGTTCCCTGAGAAACATTCACGTCACCTGATTTACTTCCAGTTTCAACAACAGAATTCTCTGTTGGATCTTCACCTGATGTTTTTCCAATATTTCAGAGTCTCATTAATTCAACATACTTAAGGGCATCGTACTGCATAGACAGCTTTTCCCTCTGTAATCTGTTGCTGTTCTCTTTCTCGTGGACAGAGAAGGAATCTGCACATTCACAGAAATTTTATGTCACTTTGTCTCAAAGAAACTCATCAACACATGACCAGGGAGCAAATAATGATTCAGTTCATTTAGTCCTTTCTTTCCAACTAATAGCGTAAAATACAATTCTTTGTAGAAAATTTGGTGATTATTGCTTTCAGTACTGTTATGTAGCCACTTGAAGCTGAATTAGACCCATCACATCACCTTTTCCTGAGAGTCGCTGAAATTAGGCTGCACAGCAAGACTGGAATATGACTCCACTGTCGAAAAAATGACTCCACTTTATTATACTCCTGTAGGGTTCACAGCACTGTTGCGTCTCGCAGGGCTGTACCCCACCGCTATCCAGATGGCTCATGCAGCTGCAGTGCAAAATGGTGGGACAAGAAGCACCTCCGCAAACTACCTAATAGAATCCCACTGTTACCCTGAATACAGAGATAAACATAGAGGGGAAGCTGCATGCTGTAGCTCTTTTATTTGGAAAATACACAAAGCAACATATTGCGAAAACAACACAAGCGCTGACATGATTGTTACCATCACAGACTTTCTTAAAGGTGCCTTCATGACCCCGTTTTCGAGGTTAAAAGTGTAAAGCCTTGTTACAGGCTGCATGTATTATGGGGTATAATGAACACTACAGAACAACAAGTATGGTAATAAAAACCTAGCTTGCCTCTAGGATTCAGATTCACCGGTGATTCAACTACATCTGATGTTGTGCTCGAGAAACAACTGATGAATCAGGGATTTGTGGTTTAAATATAGGGGCATCATTTTTTCTGTGCCAGAGCCAAAATCAACTCCCAAAAAAAAACAACCCAAGAGTGGTTTACGTTGACACAGCTGTACAGGATTTTGAAGTCAACTTATGAAAATAACACCTCTTAAATGTTTACACAGCAAACATTAAGTGTTCCTTCAGACCAAAATATGCGTGACATGATATCAATAAAATTGAAATGGTCTAGAGATGACGGGTTGGGGTTATTGGCAAGGACTGGTTCCGGTTAAGGTAGGGGCAGGCACAGATCAAAACAACAGATACCAGGACACAAAGTAAAGTGGAGAAGTTTCAAATGTTTGGATACAGCCGATATTTTCCAGGAGATTCTGGATAAAACTTGGTTGTTCATAGCACGTAGGTCTGCCAACATTTCACTACAGCACGGGGCAGCTTTGCCCTTTGGCAGCATTAAGTAGCAGCGAACAGTGACTGTACACTGTGATTGTAACTCTTTGTAAAACAATACCCATTAATCATGTACCACTGCATCTACGAACAAGCTAAATGTCTTCGTCTTTGATGTGTGTGTGTGTGTGTTGGGGGTGGAGGTGGTGGTGGCGAGGAGCCTCAGTCATTGTTGATGAGGTCAGCTTTCTCTCGGAGCTCTGATTCACTGCTGTTTAGGAGACGCAGGACAAGTCTAATCACAAATAGAGACTTCATTCCAAACTCATTGGACTTAATGCTTTGGAAACAAACCAACTATTGATACTGCGTCTGTTCGAGGAGTACCAATGTTGATGGAGAGCCTTGTTTAAAGCATTAATGTGACCTGGTGGTTAGGCAGACCATCCTGTAACTCATCGGTTTTCTAAGTCGAGTGGGTGGAGGGGGGCGGGGCTCCGATTTCATTAAGGGGAGATGAAATAGCTTTCTTTAATACACTCTACATCTTGTTTTTTTCTTTCCTCTACTGTTTGCTTCTTATTTATAAAAGTTACAAAATATTTAAACAAATAGAAAGATCAGCTATTAAATCTCAAACTTTTGTTGTACTTTGTCCAATTCTGTCCCTACTACACCACATTAGCAATCATAAATAACTGCATGAAGTTACTTATGTCTGACAAGTGAAATATAAAATAAATAAAGGGATGCAGTAGCTCTGCATCTTAATAATTTGGTTGAGAATTTCTCCTGTAACTCATAGCCGGATTTGAGTCGTCTCAAAAATCAATTCATTCATCACAACTGTCAAAATTTCCCTGAGCAAGACACCAAAGCCTCTTCCTTTCCAGGCCTGGAGCTTCTGTCTGCCTCCTGACTAAGCTCTTTAATTCTGATGGTCCCGCTACTGCATCCACCACTTCAAACATCTGTTACAAAGCTCAGCTTTTCTTCACTTGCATTATTTTGCCATTAACACCAGTGGAAATCTCAACATTCTGCAACGCACTAAATATAATGTACTGTACTTTAAAGATTTGGAAAGGTTTACATTATTTTGCATAATAATGAGTTTTTTTTTTAATTCCCACATTTACCATCTAGTTTCTTCATCCCTAGAATATATAATTATTCTATAAAAGCCAACTACTGGATCGTCCCACATTACGTTTTTAAGATTAAGTAAATTATGGAGGAGGTGGTATTGGCGAAGTATAATTACAAATCCATGGAACTAATGTTGTTCACTTCTCATAAATATCAAAGTGTGAATGAAGCATAAACTGAGTGTTATTTGTGACCAGCAACACAATGCTTCAGAGCCTGTGAGGCCCTTTGAAGCCCACACGTGTGCTTTTTGTGTTGTGGTTGTTGAAATGTTTTCATCCTGACAACATTTCATTAGTCCGGGAAACATGATTCCCTTGTCACTTGGCATTTTGAAAGGACAAAGGATGAGATCACGCCATAAATTGTTACAGTTCACTACTCAGCGTCGTAGTGCTTTAAAAATATGTAGCGGCCTCTGAGTTTGAGGAAACGCTGGTTAATTACAAGCAGGGGTGATGGAGAAAGGTCGCCAAGGAGGCAGTGAAACCCCTCATTTGACCCTGCTCAAAAACAAAAAACAGTAAGATTCTCTTAATTTAATGAATTTATTTTATACGGTGTAATGGCTCAGATTGCCTCTTTAGCCTGTTTAATGTCTAATAACTGAATTATGTCATGAGCTCCTTATTTACTCCCTTGTTGTAGACTTGATTGGGACAGTACCAGTGTGTGTTTGAATGTGGCTGTCAGCCTGCAGAGACGCGAGTTATTGTCAGCCAAGCACAGTAGCCGACCAAAACAGTTCGGCGGGAATTTTCCCAGTTCTCCCGATTGCATCTCCGATTACAAGCTAAATGTGCTGCTGATGTCTGTGCACCACAAAAAGACTCAGACACAGGAAAACCTCAATCCTCACTACTCCATTCATCAGCGTTTGTAAATGTCCATTTATTGTGTGTTCATTTCTGTGTTGATTATTATGGTTATAATTACATGTCAGTGCTAAGAACCAAGCCAAGAGATTTCCCATCAGGACTGTTAGCGAGCAGGCAGGATTGGATTTCTCCTCTCCCCAGCGAGGCTGTTTGTACGCCATGAAGTCTTCTTTTCAGCAAACTCATTTCCTTCTCTCTCTTCTCTCTTTCTTCTTTGTCTTCACAGCTACATTGGGGACCTTGGAATTCAGTTTGCTGTATGACCAGGAGAACAATGCACTGCACTGCACCATTAACAAAGCCAAGGTGAGCCACTGTGATGATGACGGTAATGATGACGAAAATTTGCAGCCTTTAAATTAATTTCTCATTGATTCATTCAAACATTTTTGCTTGGTTATTTCTTTATATTACCTTAAAAAAAAGAAATTCAGTATAAAATCCTGCAGTGAACCCAGTGAATTGGCAATTCAGGTGCATCTGTGGACAATCAATACAACTCAACTGACAATTTTTCAATCTGTTTTTTAGATTGAATAAGATTGACTGTCAAAGATGAATATTTTAGCAGCAGCCTACTCTCATGTCAGCCTACACGTACTGGCAAAAAGGCTGTGGAATAGCAACTTAACACGTCCCACAGTTCTCTGTGAGAGATATTTACATCTATTTTCATCTCAGACAGCATTAATTATTTCTCAAGCATATTGCTAACAAACAGAGAATTAAAATGCGCCCAACCAGTTGTGTTTCAAAGCTTAAATCAGTGTTAATCAGTGGGTTTTCTATAAATCTAATGCATCTAGCTGGTCAGAAATCTAGCAGCTAATAAAGAGCCAGATATTTTTCTCTGGGACTTGGTGGTGACCAAAACAGAGCTGAAAGGAGAGAGAATACTGGACCAACTGTAAACTGTCAAATAGTGGCTGAGGCCTTTAGCTACTGAGGAGAGGTCATTACCAAAGACAGACTATTATTAGAGCAGACTCCTCTTTGTAGAACTTGAGGCTGGAGGCAGGTTACTTGCCGAACTGTGAAGGGACAGTGTCAACATCATTTAACATTTAGTTATACATTTCCACACAATTTATTAATCGATTTGGATTTCTTTTTTTTTTTTAATTATTTATATGATATTGAACACTTTGGGGCTGCACAGGCCATTGCCATGCCATGCAGATGAATCACCACAGTTTAAAGGCTTTCTATGGACGCCAGGTGCCAGAGGAGCATTGATGAATTCTTTGATAAACAGATAAACCAAAACTCCAGCATATTGGAGGTGGGCAGTAACTAAACCATATCTGTTTTTAACAAAAAGCCAATTTTGATCTGATAAACAATAAATATAAGTCCAGGGGTCCTCCCTGATTCCCTCCCGTGTTTTTGTGATGAAGCGGTGGTTCTGACAGCCATGGCTGCCGTCAGCAGCTGTAACTCTTCCTATCTGTCTGCCTGAATAGCCTGTATGGAGGAAAGTGGGCATCAGAGGAGCCAGTCTTGGCAGGAGTGTAGGACAGCAGAGTGGGCATCCAGCCATCTTGATTTATGGTGGTTATTTTTCTATACTTCTCTGCTGCTGGACTTCAGCTGCTGCCTAGCCAAGCAGAAAAAAAGGCTTTTTCTCTGTCAAATACTGTATATACCCATTTTCTTGATTTCATTTGTTTTCTAAAGTCCTTGTTGGTCTTTCTAACCATTGATTTCTCTGTTGCTTTTGCTGCCAGAGCTGCAGTTGCTCCAGTAGTAACTGTGGCTGAGTGCTCTTCGATTAAGCATTTCTCTGATGAGAACTTGAATGGGAACAGGTTTACACTACAGGAAAACAGTATCTTTACTAAATTCTGTGGCCTGATATTGGTGCCTGGTGTGCTGGTTACATTGGCTGTGTGCAGTGAGGACAGTGATTTATGTTTACAGTAAAAGTAATAGTTCACATGTACAATGCTCATATTATCATATCCCTGTTGGCATTTGGTCTGAAAAATCAATGTCTTTCAAAGCAGAAACCGACAAAAGGTCACCAGACAACCTAACTGAAACAAACAAAATGGTTTTATAAGAAACTGATATGTCAGATGTGAAGGATGCAAAGGGACTTATCTCTACATACAACTCCACTTGCTCAAATACTGTTAAATCACATTGACCCCCTCAAAATGGGGAAACCCCAAGCGTAAAAATTCAGCCTGGGCTAAAGACCGCAAAACTCAGCAAATCTGGAACAAAGAGCAGGTTGTAATTTTTTACACACTTAAAGAACGGTTCAGCATTTATCAGAGAACAGTTACAACTGCAGGAGTGAATTATTTTGTGACAGAACTGTTCTAAACCTGAGGCGTTCATCCATTTAGCCACAGTGCTCTGTCTTGTCAAAAGCTCTCTCACCCAAGGTTTTTTCGACACCCTGCTAATAACAGGCAGTGATACAATCACCCTTGACCCGAAACCGAAAACCTAGCTAGCTAGCTCTTTAAAAACATAGTTTCTCTGAGCTGAGCATAGTAAATATCCTCTAAACTCTTGGGGTTGGTAAATGTGCTTTTTTAAAACCCTTCTTATTTTCCACCTGCAGAATATAGTTGGTATTAATGGTGTAGCCCTGTTCCTCCCGTCCTACAGTCAGAACCTTTCAGTAATCATGGGTAATTTCCCTTCCTCCTTATAACTAGTATCAGTTGTGGGGCTCCTCAAGAGTCCACCTTAAATCCTTTGATCTTTTTATGTTTCCCCGTAACATGTGAGCATATTCTTTTTCTCCGTTATGCTGACGACGCCCGTCAGTATCTTACTCTTAAAACTAACAATCAGTTTAATTTAGAGAGCCCTAGCGTCGGTTTTGAGGACTTCAAAGGTTGAATGACTTGTAGATTTCCTGTGTAATGAGACCATTTCTGTGATCAGCCCTTTTGGCTCCCTGGACTTTAGCATTGCTGTAGTCAAAATATTGAATTGTAATTAGCTGAAGACACAATTAAGGATAATTTAGTACTCCAGTATTTATAGGGACATGTCCATTTTAAAACTGCTCATTAAAACTAATTTCTACCTCTCTACTTTGTAGAACTATATGTTTTTGTTCCAGTTTAGGATTCATAAGACAAGGACTGTTCAAGGACTGTGTATTTTGATGAGTACTGGTTGAGTCCCATTTTGACCATGTCATGCTGACAGCATGAATAGGTCTAGTTCTGCAGCTTGACCCAGCAGAGATGAACCTTCCCACATATTATACATTTTAATGTGTCCCAGACCCTTAATTGCCCCTTTCATTCACCCACCCAGCACAATACAGACAAAATGCTACCTGTATTATTGCCTTTCAGTTAAGCTGCCAATCGTGACCTGCATTTTCACGTTTTCTCCTTTTTCTTTCTGTTCTATTATTACAAAGCAAGAGATGTGTCATTTTCAGTCGCTTTGTGTGTGTTTTCTTCTCTTTTTTTAGTTTTTGGTAAGATGCAAAAAGAATGAAAGAGTAATTCACTGTACCACTCTTATACTCGTTGCTGCACACAAAAATAACAGAAGCGAGAGCACAGTACTGCGTCACCTATGTGCTTGCTGCACTAATTTATTCACTCATTAATGCTGAGTGAAACGGAATTTGTTCTTGCACAATCTACAGTATTTTGTTAAAGTTCTTGAGGATATTGAGAAACCCTGTAAATATTTCTGAGAGTGTAGTGGAGCAGTTTCTGTATAAAGTGTACACATACAGTAAGAAGTCTGTGGGTCTATTGCCAGCTGCCCTTGGTAATTTACTTTGAAATTAATTTGTAAGTGGAAATGACTGGCTCCAACCCATGCAATAAGGATAAAGGTAGTAAGACAAATAGCCCATAGACTCTCTTTTAATTAAATGAAATCCTTCACCTTGACATGTCAGCAGGGAGAAAGTGGAACTATTTGATAATTACCTTTTAGTTTTTTAATAAAAAGCCACTTTTACAAGGTAAAATGAAGCGTAGTAGCTTTAGTGAGACATCATTTTAAATGCACAATAAATAAATAATGCGTTCAATCATGTGATAATATTTTAATTATTTTGAGTATAACAACAGTCTCTCTTAAAAGTACGGTATCTTTGAAGTTGGAAAAACAAGATGATAAACAGAAAAAAGTAATCACATTACTATAACGTAATTATCAATCAGTAATACTCTACTGTCCAATATAGCTTGGATGTCATTTAGTAGCCCATGTGACTGCTGATAAAAGTAGTAATAAGAAAAGAAAAAGTGCTATTTATCATTTATAAAGCACTTTTCATTCAAATGTAGTACAATGATCATCATTAAGTCATCAGTGCTACACCCATTTGACGGAGCTGCTCGATGTGGATAATGATGTAAAATTGATGGTGGGCCACAGCCTAACATTTCAGGGTCAGACATTAACTTTTGTCTGGCGAGGTAGTAAGTCTCAACTCACACTTTTACTTTTGCTAATGTCGCTCCATCTATAGTTGCACTGTCTTCACGGGCTGCTCACCACACTGAGTGACTCAGGTCACGTCCATTGTAACGGCTCACATGACAGAAATATGTCAGTTTTAGCTCCTTGAAATGGGCTTTAAATTGATTTAAAAGGGTGTGCATGCACCTAGACGAACAAAGAAAGAAACAGCAGCTCGGAGCCAACAGCACTTTCTCTACATGAATAAAAGAGTTTGGTCTAAATCTCAGCCTTTCACTTTCACATAGTACCTGGTGAGATTTCAGTGGCTTGTACAGAATGACTTGCAGTGCTGGGACATAAATAGAGTTGTTCCTGATATTACAGTAGGTTGACACTGGTAAAACTCAATAGTGCCACTAGTTTTAAAACTACAAGGTGAATGGCATTTTCACTGTGTCTTACATGTGTATTTGACATATTGAATTTTCAGTTGAAATCTCACTTCACAGCTCGCCCATCCTACAGAAAAATAGGAGACAATGGTAAAGGGCAAAGCTTTAGGGCTATAAAACCATTAATTGAGATTATCCAAGTTCTGTGATGACAGCGGTGCCTCATTATCATGAATTTGCCAAAATAGCTCAAAGCTCAGATCCCCTCCTGGCTCTGTGTGCTTCTCAGTATGACTGTATTAGGCAGCTGCAGGGGAGTTGGCTATTGTTCAGAATTTTTAAATATGAGCAGAGGCAGGTTGGGACACATGTTGCCTTTCGAGCAGCCACGATCAGGACAGGTGCAAAAGTCACTGAAATCATGCTGGAGGTTTGAGGTTTGCCTAAACCGCAGTAAGCTCCTCACTCATGGCTGCATCTCTTCTTCTGTGTCTTTCTGGCAAGATTTAAAAATGATCTGCTGACTAAAAAGTGTCAAAAAAATTATTAGCTCAAAGAATTAATTAGCAGTTGTTCTCTAATCTTAGGGTCTAAGTCAGTGAGGATGCTTCACAATAAAATAAAAGCCTCCCAGAGATGTACAGGTGGAGTCACTGTCTATGGTGACACAGTGATGATTGAGCCTATGGCCCACTGTGGCTGTCTGTGGTGACATTCCTGGAAAAACGCAGTATTAAGTCACAAAACTTCCTACTGCTGCAGCTTCACATTAAAAGCATTTAACTGGCAAAACACCCGTTGACTTTTGAAGCAGTCACAGGAAATGCAATGTGTTTGTCAGCGAGCGTAGCGCTTACCGCTGTCATTCATCAAAAACCCTTCAGCAAAACAAGACAACAATCATTCTGGGCATTTTTGGACAGTGGATCAGTTTGAAATATTGCAGGGAGTAATGGGATACAGGGGCGCAGCCACAGTGAGCTGTTAGATGAAGAGCTGCAGGCGACAGGCTGCACACCTTCAACTTCTCAGCGAGGTAACCAACTCCTCTCACTGTGCCCTGCTGTTCGCAGACTCATGCCCCGTGCAGCATGAAATCAGATCAGGGCTGCTCACAGAATGATGGAAAAATTAACTGCCTGACTTCTTTATTAAAATGACAATGGTTTGGTTTGCTTCCCCCATATTCAGTGACCTGTAACGTTAAGTTACCACCAGTGGCCAAATCAGCCAGGTCTGAAATGCAGACCTGGCTGATTTGACCTGTGCAGGGTTATTTTTTAAATTAAAAAATAACCCTGCACTCCTATTTGGTACCATTTCAGATCTCACTAAGTGACACGCTGCCACTGTCTTTATCTTCTCTCACCTCAGCTGAATAAAGGATTCTCCAGTCCCTCGTGTAATAGCATTACGTGCAGCTAAAATCAGGAAAAACAAGATGGTCTCTGACATTGCTGCGGTGGTTATACTGAAGGCATCCTCACAGCTTGTTATGCCTCACCACATCACCACACAACCATAAAATTATCCAAAGAAGTACTCGCCGCAGGAGGCCCGTCTGCATGGAAAGATGCAGCCCTCGCTCCTCTGCCATTGTTCCAGTTACTCAGTTTCATAAAAGCTTAAAAATTACAGTCCAATTCACAATCTTACACCTCTTTCTAAAAACCAGCTGCCAAAAGTCGTAGCTCACTTACCCTGAATTTCAACAATCCTCTCCAGCTTCACTGAAAATAGAAAACAACTTATTAGCACCTGACAGCTGCTCTGTCTCAGCCTTCAGTCTCCCGGTCCTCGGACACAGCAGCCTGGAAGGCTCACAACGCTTTGTTGGCATCCACATCACTGCTCCTAAGTGATTTCACTCACACCTGACTTTCCCAATTTATTATCTTATCTGGTAACAGGTGACACAGCTGATCTGAGGTCTATTTTACATTTCCCTGCCTTCACTTGTCCCCTGTGTTTTGATTCTGCAGACTGACATACACAGCCAAAACACATGAACCCCACCTGCTAAAAGTTTAAAGATGGATCACTTTCTTTGTTCCTTTTCACCCCTATAGCAGCATGGGGCTGGACATGCCATGAGCCCGTCTGTCCATCTGTTAAACAATTTGGTGCACAGTGAGATATCTCAACAACTGCTGGTCAGATTGCTCTAAAATTTGCTGCTGGACATTTCTAATACTAGTTTAAATATAGATACCAGCAACCAGCAGTGCTTGTCTGAAGTTGGACTTTTACATCCACACACTGAAGCAGTTGCAGGGCATGTCTTTGACTGATCCTGACCTGGTAAAATTATACAGACAACCTCAGAAGAAAGGGCATTAGTTATGGCCCGAGTCGGTTTCTTGATTTCCTGAGTTCCTGAAGACATTCATGGGTTCTGGGAAAAGTTACTGTGGCCAAAAAGGACCATTTGCTTCCTTCCCAGTTGGCTTCAGGTCTGCATTGCTCGCCAAGTTTTTCAGAGCTTTGCATTCTGTGTTCTGTACAGTACAACATATTCTCTTCACTGCAAATCTATCTGTTGGGTATAAAGAGTTTGAAAGGCATGGGCATTTTTTTTCCCACTCAGCAAAGTGTCAACTCTTTAAAAATTCAGCTGAGACCACTGTCTTTTCCTAACCTTACCCGAGTGCTTTGTGTGCCTACACACAACCTTGAAAACACCAATAAAGCCTCAGCTGATGTGATAGGGTACAAAATACATTGCCCACTGACTGTTTTGCAGTTAAATTCAGTCTGAATATTTTGTGTAAGTTTAATAGCAAGACTAAAAGTTTACAGCCCTGCTAGCAGCTCTGTGATACTGTATTTAGGCACAGCAGTACTTGTTTTCCATTGCATCCTGATCATCAGTACCTCTTTATCGTGTTTATCAGCAGTACAAATTCTGATCCTCAGGTTGAAGGTGGCAGTAGTAGTATATTGCTTTCACGTACTAGAGCTTCACAAGGCTTTTGTTGGCCTCATGCTTTGATTTATTGCTGATCTACCTCCTCGCTATAAGCATAATCATACACTGTCGACATCCCACACATATTAAAGTAAAGAGCCGCGGGAAGAGTTTTTTTTCTAAAGGAGGACCTCCCTCCATAGAGAAACAGAATAAGTTTCCTGCCCTTATCAGTGAATCAGACACTGTCTCACTGTTCAATTGCAGATCCAAGACCTGTTTATTCAGAACCGCCTACACTACAACCTACCTTAACACTCCGCTGCGGTCTTTCATTCTCTTCCTTCTTCTGCAGACTGCCCTTTCATTGCCCAGTACGCCCACACTCGTGTGTGGGAGCAACAAACACACACACACACACACACTCTGGCTCAGTTTCTTAGAGATGTTTTTGCTCTTTTGTATTCACAATCGTTGTTTGTAACTGTTTTCATGTCATTGGGTTTTTTTTTGTTTTTTTTTTTACAAAAGGCTTTCATAAAACAACTCGTTGTCATCTGTAATCCCTGCATTACAGAAAATGGAAAAATCATCTGGGGGAAAAAAAATCTGAGAAACATTTTATTTTTATTGTTCAACTTGTCACTTGATTTTGGCTGTAAATATTAATGAAATGTCCAACAGACTTTCCCCACAAGGCTTTTCAGAGAGGAAGAAGTGAGTACCTGCGTCATGGCAACAGTAAAATCAATTGTGATTCATATCTTAACAGTTAATACTGGTGCTGTCAAGTCTTAGACAGCAAGTGTCTGGTAGATAAACAATAAATTACAAGTGTGATTTGTCCACTGAGACATTTTTTTTGTTTGCTGTTTATTTAGACAGTGTATTGTTAAGTTAGTGCATCATCAGCTTGAAGGAATAGCTCGACATTCTGAGACGTATACAAAGAGAGATGAGAAGATCAATATCAGTCTAATGCCTGTTAATTACAGAGTCAAGAGTCAAGCTTAGCTTAGCTTAGCATAAAGGCTGAAAATCTTTTAAGGTGAAGACTTGCTGTAACAATGACCAATAACAGTTTCTCTGGCTCCAGCACAGGTTGCCAGATGTGGTCGGTCAACACAGGTTTTGGTTTAGGTCTCTTTGAATAGGCACGACAGTACCAAACCTGGCAGCCTCACGGTGACAGTGCTATGCACGTCCACCACACCCAGCTGGTGTTTGCCAAGACAGTTAGTGTATGCAACTCCCTGTAAAACCACAAACTGTTGCTGGCAGCAGAACATTTCTTTTTTTGTTTGGCTTAAACACTTTGGCACTGCGAGAAAGAAAGCAAGGACGTTTATTTCCCAAAATGTCCAACTATTCTTTTAAAGTTGATGGCTCCACTTTATCGTTTCAAATAAGTAATTTATTTTCCAGTGTTGTTGAATGTGTACCTCCCCCCCAGTGTGGAGGTGTTGAAACTTCTGCTTAATTTCTCTGCCTTTGTCTGTGAATCGTGGGAACGTTTGTGGGCAGAAACACCTGCCAAAGTCCTTGGTCTGCCTTGAAGTCAGCACGTTGATTCAAAACAGTTTTTTTTTGTTTTTTTTAAACTTATTGTCACAAACTGTCTCCAGCTTTTCTCTCCATCTGCAATTAATTTAATTCCAAATTTAAATTAAGCAAATAACAAGTGTGTGGTGTCGTTTACTTGAAAATGACTGTATCAACAGTCCATTCAAACTCAGTATGACACTGATCAATTTTTCCTTTCAGCCTGTTTCCACAGAAAACATTTCAGCAGCGATCTGAGCTGTGTAAACCAAACAATTTCTGAGAGAATACAGACCGCTACTGCTTGATTTTCTTTCTGTCTCCATCACAGTTTTTTGTCTTGTTTTATTTGCATTCAGCTGCTTCAACAATTTCACATGGTCAATGTTATTTTTCTTTTTCTCCTCCACTTTACTCTCTTGCATGCTCTCATCGTCTCTGTGTGTTGGTGCTTTGTGTTTGCTGGAAAAACAGCTTCCCGTCCCCAGATACAAGAAGGTAAGCTGCTGAGATAAGCTCAAATCCCAACCAGTCCCCGCTAATCAATACTCCCGTCTTATCTACCCAATGTCCAGACCCAGTGAACCCTGATCAAAACCATCCCCGACCCATAGTTAACCTCCTCTGAGCTCCCGCTCATTACCACCGTGATGTGATTCAGTTTGCAACAAAAAAAGTTGTGTTTGTTGTAAATGGATGTTTAATGTTTCAGCTCTGTTCCTGTGTTGGTCCCGTTCTTCTGTGGTCGAACAGTGTAAATAATTACTCAACAAGACAAGTCAACTAATTAAAAGTGAACACTGATAACAAATAGTGACAGGAGCATACACCGCGATGTGGTGATTGACGGCGCTGTACTGAAAGGTCAAACAATTTACTGATTAATTAAAGGTAAACTCCATCTTTAGATACAAGATGCTGTTATACATCAGAAATCAGTGTTGATCGTGCAGTTATTTTTAATTAGGTTGTGTCACTTGTATTTTTGGTGAAGCCTTTTTTTCTAACTTGCATTAGTGAATTTCTACTTTTCTCAGAAAGCCTTTCCAAAATAAGTCTATGCTTGTCTAAGTAGTTTTTTTGCACAAACTGCAAGTACAATGGTTGAGAGGTCAATGTTGTATGTGTTGTTGTTTGCAGGTGAAACTGGCGAAAATCTTTTCTTCATTTGCTTGTGTTTTTAAAAGCTGCAGTGCGTTACGCTTCTGTTTTCAGTGTGTTCACGTTGAAAACACCCAAAAAGGCCAACATGAAGGCTAAAATTGCTCAGTTTGTTAGTGTAGTGTTGACTTTTTTCCCCCCTCATTGAGAAACAGAACAGACAAGCTACTTTCAAAAGTAAGTAAATAAATAAATATTTTTTTTAAAAAAAGGAAAATTGTGAACTGTTGCTCCTACTGTAAAATTTTGCTTTGCAAGATCTTTCTGGAGCTGAAAAGTACTGGAACTGAACACAATTACTTGTATTTCCAATGTGACCGCACATACAGTACATTAGTTAAACCTAGCTAAAATTAGAATGTAGTAGCGTTGTGTACTCTGGTCTATTGAGCTACTTCTGACAAAGAAACTGTCTGTTCTTCTTCTATAAAGCTTATCCTCCTGTATTATAATTCAGGGTTTGTACAAAATGGCAGCTCTGTGAAATGTCTCAGCCTGTGTCTTCTGTGTTTAGCCGTTTATCCTTGAGAACCAAAGAAAGCGTGCAGCATTAGTGCCGTGACGAGCAAGTTACCTTCCAGAAGCTGTTTAAACGGTAGTTTAGTTTGTCTCCTTTATATCAAATCAGCCTCTGTGCTGTTTTCCACCAAATCAATGAGACGTTATCAATGACCCACGTTATCAATGTGTCCCAGTGTGACCCCGTGACACAACCCCTACCTCCACCCCTGTCCGCCTTACGCATCTCGATCATTCAGCGATGACATTTATTGGTGATGAATGGGACCCATCTGCCGGCTCTCCATGTTGCCTGCTTCCATCACTACGGGATCGCCTCAAGTAGCCTTGACCTGAGCACCTCCGCTGATCCCAGGTGGCCCCTGAAGCATTAACCCCTTCTTTAACGTGACTGCAGGTCAGCTCCCTGTGGATGAGATCAATGCGCCGTCTCATCCATCCTGTTATCTGCTGCTCCTGGTGATTGATGCCTCCTCCACCTGCAGGTTACCAGGCCAGTCAGATATGGTAATGAAGACATATGCCCTGGCCGATGAAGAGGCTGATAGCGCTGCAGAAAATAAGCACCCACATGGTGATGAAGGGCTTAGAAAATAAACATGAACAGTATTTGCTCAGAATAAACTGTATGTTCTGAGGCTTGATATATTTATAAGATGACAATTAATTGATTTATGTAAAGAAAATGCTCCATGAGAAGACCAAAAGCAAACATGCACAGAGATACAACAAAACAAACAATAAAAAATCTAAACTGTATAAATAATAACTAAAAACAGCCATGGGGTTAATAAGAATGGATTCTCTTGCAGTGCACACCTTCTTAACTGTTAAACATACACTTAATGTTTTCAAAATCTTTGACAGAATATATGAGATCCATATTGTATATGTCTACGAGGTGTGCAGCAGGTGGAGGAACAAGACCTTGTTATTAAAATTTTATGCTGTGATTATATCGCCAACACCAGAGCGGTGGCAGGAAATTAGCAGGGAGGGAGATCCATGGCTGGATGCAAACCAGTGGTATTGAACCGTAAACAAACAGTAAAACATTACCTCTTAACATGTCACAGTTACGTGATTACTTTTTTCAATAACGAGTAGTTTAGGGGATTACGAGCTTGTTTGCTGTTTTACTGGGAGTTTGATGGACAGTGTGACCCTGGACCCTGGTGTAATAATGTTGCTGGTCTCGATGTGACGTGTGTGGAGGCTTTGGAGTCGTTTGAAAGCGCCTTAGATGGAGCTGGGCTGAGTAATGTAATAAAATACCTCTGCTGTTGAAAATACTTCTTATAAATTAGTTTTAATGCAAATTTCTCTGATAGAGTTTATCTTATTCGACGTTGATAAAGCTGCATATGTATGCTCTTTGCAGGATTTGAATGTGACTTCAGTGTACTTACTCTTTTTTTCTGTTCATTACGATGTTTTCAGTCCGGCTCCAGCTCCAACATGACCACACATGCCAAGCCCCACGACACCCCTCATTTCCTCTGAAAGATGTCAAGGAAGCTCATAATCCCCTAAACAAAGGGAGCTCAACTTCATTTCACAGCATTTACAGGCTGTTATTCAAGGGAGCTGTTATGAATGAGTATGTGTGAGATGGGAGGTGTGTGGCTACGCTGATGCATGTTACCCATCTGCCTTTTGCAGCGGTCATTTTTCTCCAACCCTCGGTAATTATGATCAACCAAGTATTCACAGGCTGCTCGCGCAATCAGCAGCATGACGCAGCTGTCTGTTCATCCCAGTCCAACCCCACGGAATGTGCCTCCGCTCAGGTGTTTGCTGAAGGCAACAATAGAGGTAGATAAGAAGACAGCACATTAACCTCTCCAATCAGCTCTCATGGTGCCGTCTCAGTAACTCTGTGTGGAAAACACAGTCAAAACATGTCGCTAAATATCAGCAAAAGGAAAAAATATCTCAGCACCCACAAGTGTTACCTAGTAGATGAAAATGAAAATCAGTTAACAAGGAGTCACAGACGGGGTTACAGTTTGAGAGGCGTGTTAAGCTTTGAGCTGGTTTGCGCTCCTGTTTAGTTCACAGAAGAAGAAAAAAATAGCAGTTCAAAGTGTTTCTATTTCGGATCAAGCATGTTATATATAGCTGAATATTTTACGTGTTTGGTTCACCCGGGCTGCTCCGCGTACGAGGGAGGAGAAAATAAGAAACAAGATTGAGATGAAAGGGTCACGGCTGGCACAGAGATTGGTTTGCAAAGTGAATGTTGACTGTGTTGCATCGCCTGATTTTCGCAAGCCACTGTACAAGACCCCCTCCGCCTCTCAGTTTTGCCTTAATTTTGTTGTTGAGCGTTGTGTCCCTCAGCGCACAAACATACACAAAATATTCGATCTTAAAGATGGACGAAAACTTTCAAAATGGCATGAATTCCCAGCAGCTCGGTTCAACCTTCTGGCAACGCACAACTTAGCCATCAAATCAAAACGCGGCTCGGTTTTCTTTTATCTCCCACTGTGAAGTCATCGTTTCACCACCTCGCTTTGCAAGATGCAAACCAGTGAAAGCCTTTGGCAAATCTGAATTCACATTTAATGATCATAAAAGAAAGACTGAGACTTTTGGTAAGAAATTCTACACATCAGAGTTTGATAATTCCACGCAGTCTTTCTCATCTATTAATGTTAGAAATCTGAAATACAGCACATTGATTACCGTCCATAAATCTCAAGCTGTCATGTACTGTGGAAAAAGCACCTTTAGATGACGTTCAGGTCGCAAAGTCCTCTCTGGCTGTTCTAATTATGACGGCAGCAAAGAAGGAAGTACAGGTGAAGTTACAGAGTCAGTTAGTCCACACAGGGAGGAGGTCGGGGTGGATGGATGGGTCAGTACAAGTTTGAACTTTAAGTCGGGAGACTGCTCCTCATTTCCCATCTCATATCATTCTGTGGTTGTTACTGTAACCATGACAACGGATGCCCTCTAACCTTAAGGAAGTACTTCTTCAGTACAGTCTTTTCAAACTATCAATCCTTCCCCAGTCAAAGCTCGTTGATTCGGGAAAGATTGTGGCTTGGATTAAATATAAACGCACATGTTGTGTCTCAAGTCACTGTGAACTTTTTCTGGATTGAACCAGACCAGGATCTTTCACAAACCTTAACCACTGTGAGAGTTTAAACATAACCCAAAAAAAAAAAAAAAATGCTGTAGTCAGTTTACAGCAAGAGTGGATATTCTGGCAAAAAAAACAAACAAAAATAAGCACATTCCACAACATAAGCAAATTCAGTTGTTGTTGAAGTGATAGATTACTGCATGGAGACATATCTGGCTTAACTCAAAATCAAAAGCACCCAGAGAAAGTACCTGTCATGCAGTTACTCTTTCCTCTTAAACTGATTTCACAGTCTGTTTTTAAAACATACAGAGTCTCTTCAGGCTCGACTTCCACTGTTCTTTCCTGAGATGTCAGAGAACTAAATATATCCGACACTATGTGCCTTCAAAATGTGGATGTTTATGCGAGCCAGCTAAGAAATTAGTGTCACTGTGGTTCTGTTTTGTGCAGACAGGATCTAAAGCAGTAGTGTTGCCTTATTAGAGACACAGTTGAGTGTGTCATTTTGCTGCCAGTAATTCCTGCTGAGAGCTGGGCTTTGAGCCGAGCTCTTCTGTTAAGCTTGATAATTGTGGTTGAATAGACGTCATATTTGTTTTGTTTTTCCCTTTTTGATCCAAAGGAAAAAAAAAAAACATAAAGACGGGGAACAATTAAAATAATGATACTAGGCTGATAATTCAGAATTTTCCTTTTTGCATGAGGGCTGTTTTCAGAGATGTGAAGTCTTTGTTATTTCCCAGATGAGAAATGAAACCTTTGTCCTGAGAGATCACAAAGCCATGGGGTTTTAAGCTTTATCATCATTTATTCTGTGTATGGCTTATTATTTAGGATGTTCAATTCTGCTGTGTGTGTTCCTCTCTTTTGAAAGTGAACAGCCATCTTTTCAGGCCAAAGACAGTTGATATTACTCTTTCTTATTATTTTCTCTTGTATTTAACGTTATATTAATTATTTTGCTTCAGTTATCCACCACGAACAACACACACTGTGAAGCTTTCACTGAGAAGCAAGACTCAACATTTTACACCAGTGTTCAGCAATCACATGGGCTGAAATCAGTTGTAGGAGAATCACAGATAACAATTTTTTCAGCCTCCTACCATCTCTTCACTTCCCCTTACATATTCTACATGTTCCATCTATATGTCCACACTCTACACCCACCGGTGTACACGACCACATTTACACTCGCACTTACACTCCCCACATCTCCCCTATATGTACTGTAAAGTGTCTGACATTTACCGTGTTATATGTTCTGTTTGTGTTGACTAAATAACGACAGAAAGAAAAAAAGAAAGCCAACATTACAAACTCTGAAGCCTTTGAAAGTTAATGCGAACAGTTCCTGCAGGTGTCCCGAGTCTTGTTGATGTCTTTACAAAGGCAGTGGTTGAATAAACTGTGTTACTACACCTGCTGATGTATTGTCAGGCCAATACTGTGCTTCCAGAAAAAAGACAAGTCAGACAGAAAGACAGCGTGATTGGTCAGATGTTCATCCTACAGCAACATAATCAAGAATTTGTGAATCTAACTTAACTTACACGATGGTCTAAACTAAACGCTAATTCACACTGATGAGAAAAGTAACTCTGATTTAATTAATAGTAAATTTGTGGCTCATGTACTTGTTTTAATTTAGGGATTTACTACACAAGTAATATATTTTTGTCCTAAGACATGTTGGTCTTATTGAAATGTAGAAGTAAAAAACAAATTGACATAGAAATCACAAGTATTATGTGACAATCTTGGTTTGTCATGTTTTAAGAAATTCTCCCACCTAATATGAAAAAAATGTTGGTAGAACATCATGAAGTCATTCTCATAAAGCCAAAATCAAGGCTGATTTTCCTGTTTGCTGAAAATCTGACATCTGTCAGTGTCTGTGGCACAAATTATCCTCAGTGGTGTCTATAAAACCTAAAAATTCAAGGACTCTGATCCAATTTAGGCTTTTTCCCTCTCGGGGGTTGGCAACTTGAATAATCCCGTCACCACACGAGTTCAAAGAAAAGCAAACTTGGATATTTTGACTGAGGTTTCATAGCTCCAGTTTGTTTAAGTTCTTCTATTTATTTCCCCTGAATTTCAGTTTGGAGCCTCTTTAGGTTCTTTCAGTGGGCACCCACATGGTGTTGCTTTATTCGTTCGTTGTATGAGTGACCTTTACACCCTGTGCCTTCTATGAGTCACATTGATTTGCTCTTCAATAGAATATAAAAACCTCCTTTTTTTTTTTTTTTTTAAACTCAGTGTCATTGTTTCTCAGGGCCATGTGGAGGTTTCCTCCAGCTGAGGTGGTTCTGTACTGAATGTCTCACACCTCAGAGACAAAGATTTTATGCTATGATTTATAGGAGAAAGAATAATGAAGGCGCTGCAGAAAACCGGTGAGAAGTCAAAACATCTGCACACCGTGAAAGCTAATTACTGTCGCTCGCTGTGGATTTCACAATAAGACACTTTAAGCTGCTCTTTGTGTGTTAAATTCAGATTTACATGTCCAGAGCAAAACAAAACCCAAGTTGTGTGAAAACATTAACATACTGTAATGATGTTCGTGACTACAGGCTGTTTTATTTTGCTATTCATACCGATGGCGTCTGTTATTTTAAGAATAATAATGCAGACTGGGTTATTGTTCAGAACCATCTGCTCAGTCCAGAGCAGGATGTCTTGAAAATGATGGCCTGACTGCGACGACACTGTGTATTAACATTCAAGGAGGATTTCTCATGACTGTGATGACCTTTTGTTCAGTCTCGCCATCAGGTCAAAATCTGTCTTTGACCAACACTTTGGTTCCTGTGAGCACATTTTGAAAACTATTGAACATATTAATAGGTTCAAAACTGGTGGCTCTGCTCACTTTTTCCAGATTTTATTAAAAGATGTTGCTTTTCATAGTCGCCAGATGATGAATCCTAATGTTTTTGGTGACCCAGTGACCCCCTGACCTTTCATACCTTATCATACCAAACTCATGTTATGGTCCTCAGGTGATTCATTCTTCCCGTTTTAGACCCTCCATAAACTTTCTTTGTGCACAGTTGTCATTTTCATTAAATTAGCTTTTGCCAGAGGATGAATCAGAAGGTTTTTGGTGACCCTTAATCCATTATATGGGGGCTTAATTAAAACTATCACACAAAAATATAATATAGTATTGTCAAAAGTTACACTGCAAAGGAACTTTTTTGTCACAATGATTCATGAGTGCTTCTCTGTGATTCCTCCCCAGGGGCTCAAACCGATGGACCACAATGGGCTGTCAGACCCCTATGTCAAGTTGCACCTACTGCCTGGCGCCAGCAAGGTACGCACCATGTTAATTAAAAATCTGTGGTGGATTTTTTTTTACTTTCAGTATCTTTTTCTTCTTCTCTCCTAAAAAAAAATAATTTAAAAGTGTATTTCCCAAATGTTGAAGTGTTCTTTTAATTCAGGATGACAAGAATGAGGACGAACAATGAGGTATCGAGGAGTTATAAGAACAGGAACAAAAAGAAAAATGTGCAGTCATGTCCACTCTGCATCCAAAGAGCGTTTAGAAACCTAGTTTTAAATGCTGCTCGGTGTCAGTTTCCAGGAAGACGTGCACCATGTTTTGCTCTGATGTCTTCTTGTGGTTCACTCCAGGCTGTAAATAGAACCAATAGAAGGCTAATAGACTATTTCATGATTCGGAGAGCACCGCAGTGTGGATATGTCAGTGCAAGGCTTCATTAATGTAAACAACATTAACTGACTGACCTAATGTTCCCACTTTCCAATGATGTGCTTCACTTGAGAAGACCTTGCCTCTTATCATCATGCTGCGAGCCGAGCTTTGGTCTGCTCAGTGTCACAAGTGGACGCACTTGAAGACACATAACTTATGTTCTGTTGTATAAGAGACACTAAAACCCCCATGAGTCTCCATGCGTCAGACTCCTATCTGTGCTTTTCAGCCAATGTTGTCACGCAATGCGTGTATATAAAAAACAAAGGTGGAAATGCATCTTAAATTTCAAAAATGACTCACCGGTTGTTATTTAAGAGACTGAATTCTTTAATTTGCTTGCGTCTGACGGCAGGCCTTGAGGTTAATTTAATCCTTTCATTAAAGTCTTCAAATCTAATATAGATCCTGTGAATGAGTACATTCCACAAAAGCAGCTTACTGAAAGCTGAAGCTGTGCGATTATCCATCTACCTGACTCATATCTCCCTTTCTTCTAATTCCTTTTCACACTCGTCTCATTCGGTCTTTTGATCCGAACTTTGTAATTGTTTCTTGTCTGCTCTTGCCACAGAACTTCCGCTATGACTTCAGACCAATGGCGTGCATGTAGTTACGCATGAACGTTGTGTAAAAGGGGGGGGTGAGTGACCATGTAACTGTGTGGTTTACACGTTTATAAGTACCATGTGAATTGATCAGTGTTAGCCAAATCAAACTTTTAAACTGAAAGGCAGGGAAACTACAGGATTCATCCTCTGGGTGCCATGAATGTCTGTACTAAATTTCTCAGTTGTTATTTCATTCAAACAAAGTTCTGAAACAACAGACTGACGGTGGGTGGATCGACAGACAGTGAGGCTAAAAGTAAAAAGCTGCAGCGAACCAAAGTTTGAGAAACTGTAGCACATATGATGAAGGAGACTACAGCACAGGAATGACCCTTCACCACCAAGAGACCTAATAAAAAATAAAAAATATTGGGAGAAATAGTGTGAATGATATATTTTTCTGTGTGTTCTAGTTTTCATGATATGGCTGAGAAAGTCTGCAGAGCCAGTATTACTACTGCAAACCTGTTGATCTCACACTGAGGCTTGTAAATCAACAGATAATGCAGCTCCGACAAAATGACCCCTCACTGTTACACGAACATGCAGAGGCTGAGAGACGCACGATAACTCTGACTTCATCGTATCTCTCAGCTAATGCTGAGGCTGTTCTGCATCTCTGGGCCTCTTGCATCTCTGCAGACAGATGGAAACAGTCATCACGTCTGCCATGCGTGTGCCATCCTTCATTGTTAGCGATGCCACTCTGCCCACTGTGTGCTCAGACAATGTGCTGTGACTTATATTGTGTAGTCAATGTAAAAATCACTGTGTTTATTTAACATTTTCAGTCTCCTCGTGTCAGGCTGGAATAAATTACCGACTGCTTCGTGTGTGCAGACGCTGGTGGTGCTTTGTTGTGACACAACATGTTTTGCCGAAATTTAAAAATGGACTAATTAGTGACAATGCAAAGATAGAGTTGTGATTATTACCATGAGAATGTGTAATTAGCCATTCAGAAAGTGAGGAGGCTCAGGGCCTGATGACTGCAAAGAAACAGTAGCATAATAATTGTCACACAACAAATGGAACAGGCCAATAAAACAAACCAAACAGTCTGCTGCGGTAAAACAATGAAAGTGACTGATTGTGTCTTGTAGCCCATTCTATACCCAAAGATGGAGCACACACTGTAAGTACTGCGCTCGTGGATCAACTGTTACGTGTCAAAAATCTCATTGAAATCCACATTTTTTTGTCAAACTGAATAACTGAGTGTTCATTAGTGAACTTTACTGTGTGTTGGGAGGTGCACTTTTTCACTTGGTCAGAGCCAAGCTGCCGCTCCTGGTCCTCTCACACAGAAAGGAAGGATTAATGTAATTAACTAAAGAAAGAATTAATAAGGTGAAATGTTCCTTAAATTGCTGTTGCAAAAAGGATGCACTCTCTGGTCTCTGCTGATAAGACGCACGTGCACCACTCCAACCTCCTTACTTTTGTATTCACTACATAAAGGGCACACTCCTTCCTATACTAGTAGTAAATATTGGTTTCCAGTATGAGCTACAGAATCATCTAATATGAACATATTTCCTGGGGGGGACAGTCTTTTCTTTGACTTCGCCTGCAATATTACAAACATTGATTGACCACTTCTCTCCGTATCCATAGGCTTTAGATTTTAAAATCACTCACCGCCCACGTCTTCAAAGGCTGAAAGAGGTCAAGATGCACACTTTTTGTTAGCTACAACACTGAGTCTGGCTTGCTCCTCCTGCCATCTGCTGCTTTTACCAGCTCTCCATCCCGTCCCTGCTGATAAAGTGGTTTTGTACATCTTCTGTGAATGGATGCCATGGCGTCACAGAGAGCGCTCACATCTTCAAAAGACTTGTTTAAATGCAATTTGTAAGCTGATTTAAATGTACTTTTGAAACTTTCTGAACAGCACAAGCTCTCTGACAAAGTTTTTGGTCTCTGTGTAAAGCCTGGCTTCTGCACTGTTCTCGTTTGAGATCATTTGTCACTCACAAAATGTGACCGGGTTTGAGTTTATGTAAGGGGTGTTCCTTTCTTCATGTGTCCTGCCATGGTGGCTATCACCGCTAATGCCAGCTACCCAGCTCCTTCCAGCTTAGTTGAGAGAGTTGCAGAGCAGACATGAATTTATATGAAAACGTCATGGATTATTTGATTGGTAAGTGAAATGAAACTCTCATGTTACCTCTGGGATTTGTCTCCTGCCTCAGTAGGAGGCCTCACAGAGGCCTCTGCATATTCCTGCCAGTGAAACAAGATGCTGTCACCTTCCCCCTGCTCTGATATTCCCTCAGCTTGCTCTCAAAATAATCATTAGGCTCGGTCTAAGAGCCTCATTAAGACCCACTAAAGAGGTCATAAGTTCTGCTTGCAGTCTAATCAGAAGTGAAGTTTCACGCTCTGCTGCAAAGCCAGATCATGGTTTCATCTCCTCTGAGACCACAATCAAACACAATGAAATGCCTCTAATTATTCCAGAATAAACTGTCGTTTGCTGACAAGGATTAAATACTGTAAAATGGTGGTGTTTTCACAGAGATGATGAGCGAATATCCATTAACCATTAACACTTCCATACTTAATGATAATAATAATAATGATAATACATTTTATTTATAAATATTTTCAGGGTAATCAAACCAATGATAGTAGAGATAATACAATAAAAGTGGAGGCTGTGGGAAAGAGTGTGATGGTGGAGGAGGTCGGTTGGGTTGCAGGGGGGGGGGGCATGTTTATGGAGGGCTTTGTGAGTGAAGAGGAGGACTTTGAATTGGATCTGTTGTAGGACAGGAAGACAGTGAAGCCTCTGGAGGTGAGAGGTGAGATAGTCAGGAGAACAGGTGTGCAGCAGAGTTCTGGATGTACCATGGTTTGTTGAGGTCTTTGCATGATGTACCATAATGAATACTGTTGCAGGAGTCAGCTCTGGATGTGAGGAATGGATGGAGAGTGATGGACAGAGATAAGCTCTGTTTTTGTGTGTGTGTGTGTGTGTGTGTAAAAAGGCAGTGCTGGAGATTTGATTGACGCGGTGTTCGAAGGAGAGTTTGCTGTCAAAAATGACCCAGAGGCTGCTGTTGAGCGGTGAGAGAGAGACAGAGTGGAGTTATCGATGGTGAGGCCGAAGCATAACACGGATAACATTAAGAAGATCCAGGTGTCACGACTTTAAACCAACAGTTTTAGGCTGTTTAAGTTAATCATCTTTAGGAGGGACCTGATGTGATTTAAGATGGGCCTCTGAACAGTCTAAAGCTGCAGTGTGTGCGCCTGCAGCCCGCTGATTCTCTGTTCTCTGTGTCTTAACCTCGCCACCTCTCTCACCATGTCCTTCAGGTATGTGAGCCATTTTAAAGCTAGTTAGAGCACACATCCAGAGGTCCATGCAGAAATAGTGCAATAATTGGCTTGAAAGGAAGGCGTTTTAGCCTCTGCAGCGGAAATGACTCGTGACACCAGTTGCTCATTTGTAGCGCTGCCCTCCGTCTGTGAGCAGGTGGTGGTAGTGAATTATTTCCCCTGTAATGCATGCTGATCACATGTGTAGAAGTGGAAGTGGTTTCCACCACCCTAGTTAAAAACAGCAGCCTGTCACTTTGACATGATGCCATTTCAAGTTCGGTCTTTGCAACCCTTTAATCAAATACTTGTTGTATTATACCTCAACCTGCTTCGTTGTGATTTATCGACGTCCCTTCTCCACAACTTTCATCTGACGACATTGTAATTCAGCCGGTCACTTCTTCTGCTTCTCACCATCCTGCGAAGAAGTGTGTTTAAACACTTAGGAACACCTTGACCTTCCTATAGTGGGTGGGGACGCTGCTTTAGACAGTGATGAAGTAGTTAAACAGACTTTCTAAGTGCCAAACAAAGGCAACCCGACTTGCCTGAGGTTTCTGAAGATGTTTCGCCTCTAATCCGAAAGGCTTCTTTAGTTCTAACTGGCTGGGAGCCGGGGGGGAACAGGTCCTCTGACCTACCCGGCCATCATGGGAGTCGTTAGGGTCACTTGAGTCACGGTGTGAATGGATGTTAAGCTGCCTGGGGAGGAATCTCGAGACTGCTTTGTAAGTGGCTGATAAGTGGTGTCATAGACGACCTTCTCTGTTTAGAGATGGTTGTTCTAGTTTGACTTTCAAACCGTCTTCTATAGCCAAAATGTGAGAGCATTGCTGTCCTCAAATGAGTCCGCCTTTGTCCTTCAGATGCAGATGGATGTCCACATTGTCCATCCCACCTACAAAGCTGTACTCGGTCAACTGTTGCTCCAACAGCTGCCAATAAGCAGAACGTTTGAGTTGCTATTTGAATTGCTGCACAAATCAGAAACTCTGATGCTGTTTCAAAGCTCTGAAACCAAACTAACTTCATTAATGCACAGAGAGACAGAAGTCAGAGAAAATAAGAGTGAACAGCTTGGCTAAATGAAAGAATAAACTGTGGGCATATTTGAAACACTCGGAAAATTTTAAACATTTGCAAGCTGCTCATCTTGACAGATTCAAGGATGGGGATGGAAGGAAATTGGGGCTTATGACAGAATTAATGCACTGTTAATGTTAATGCAGAGGTAATGCACTATTCCAAATCCTGTTTTAATCCAACAAGATCAAAAACGAGGAAAAGCCTGTAATCTAGAACAGAAAGAAGAAAGAAAAGAAATGAATAATTAATGGAAAGCATGCAACATTCAGATTTAATAATTAAATTAAATACAAAAAAAAATGTTATTTGCATTTTGTACAAAATGTGGTTATCAGCCTTTTAAAAACATTTTGAACACTTTGTGTGCGTGTGTGTGTGTTTGTGTGTTTGTGTGTGTGTGTGTTTGTGTGTTTGTGTGTATGGGTGTGTGTGCAACACCCTTCCTGTGGGAAACAACCACTGATTGAGGGAGAAACAATCAGCGAGAGGCTTATTGCATGGAAGCCTGCCATCAGACTTGCAAATAATCACACCAGCTAATTGATTAAATTCAACAGAATCACATGTCCTCACCCATGACTCACAAAACAGTATCATCACCCTCATCTTGTTATGTGGGTTATGCAGAGGATTTCCCCGCACAATATTCCGCTGATAGACCTGTGTAGCTTGTCTCAGTAATTTTCATCACCTCGCTAGATTTCAGTTGATGCAAATCTGAAAAAAAAAAAACGAGGGCAGTGAAAGAAGTCAGTGAAAATGCTGTAAAACCGCTGCTTTGATATTTATTGATGCAATTCCTGCTTATCGAGCCACTCAGTGACTTTTTTTTGTCTGATATACCCATGAGGGATCCTGCTCTGTACAAACACGGTAACAGAAGATTCATCTGGAGAATAAACCCTGATTTTTGTCATGTTTTGAATCTTCATTTCATTGGTATTGACGACTCTGAACTCCGAAGAAGAGACCCTTTCTGGATAAATGTTTTACAAACATCATACACAAAACCACTTGATCACAAGGTGTTATTTAATGCTATGTGAATAATTTGCAGTTTGTTTTAGTTTCAGCTTGGACTATTTTTCTTTTCAGTAGAGAAATCTAATTTAGCTTTGCACTCCTATAACATTGTCAAACTAATTACAAACAGTTTTTTTAACACAGAAAATCGTGCCAGGTTTAAGTGTATGTGTAAATGTGGTTCTGTAACAGTTCAGTTCTTCTTGTCACTTGTTTGTCCAGAACTTTAAGTGAAACCTTTGTTCATCCGACAGTCTGAGCTTTATCTGGACACGCAGCACAGAAGTGTTGGGTCCATGGCTAAACTGTTCATCAAGAAATAGCTACAGCATGTGACAACAAATTGGTGTTGGCAGGACAGAGCCAGTCTAGCTGTTTCCCAGCTTCAATACTTAAGACAAAGACGTGAGAGTGGTTTCAATCTTCTCATCTCACTCTTGGGAAGAAAGAGGATAAGTGTTCCTTTAAAGTGCCAATTTTGAAAATTGCACTAGAGCTGGCTGTGGTCCGACCCTCTATTTCAACTTCTCTTACTCAGTAATAAACATTACTTATATTGTATTATTCCAGATTCTGTTGTTTTCTAAAAACCTTAAGGTTTGCTGTTTGTCATGTTGTCTGTGTGTATCAATAATAAATGACCTGAGGTCTTGTTTAGGTCCTGTTTTGTTGCAGCCTGTTGGTCATGTATAAAAATATCATGGTCAATGGTCATGTTTTCAGAGAATTTAATTCTGGACAAAGTTCTGAGTGAAAACAGTTTTCTCTGAAACTGCAGTGTCAACAGAAACAAGCTGAGCCAGAACTGAGCCACTGTGACTGACTTTTAACTTCAGAGTATTCAACGCATTGTACTCTGTGTTTTTCAGTCACTTCCTGCGTTGCTTTGATAATGCTTGTCACTGGTAAATACAGTCCACTGTTTATTTTTCATTCCCAGCAGTGCTCAATATGCAGCGATGAGCTTGTGTTTGCGTGCGTGCCACCAAACATCAGTGCACTGACAAATTCTCACCAGGGCAGAGACGCTTTGCACACGTTGTAGGATGTTTGTATAATTCTGGCAGCATCTGAATGAAAGTGACACCTGAGGGACGAGGTCTCCGGAGCCGTCAGAGGGAAACAGTATTTACTCAGTTGTAACGTTCAGTTCTCTACAGTGGCCAACTTCTCTCTGTTTTGTCTTTCAGGCCAACAAACTTCGAACCAAGACCCTGCACAACACACTCAACCCTGTTTGGAGCGAGACCCTGACCTACTACGGCATCACCGATGAGGATATAGTCCGCAAAACACTCAGGTAAAGAAAGAAAGAAAGAAAAGGAAGAAGGAAACAAAAGGAATAGGGGAATGAAAGAATACAGGGAAAGATATGGAGGAAAAGAAAAAGAAGCAAATGAGAGGAGGGGAAACTAAGGGAAAAGGGAGGAAGGGATGAAAAGAAAATGGAATGTAAGGAAAGCAACGGAGGGGAAGAAAGGAGGGAAGAAAAAAGAAAGGAAGTGGAAAGGAAATAACAGGACTGGACAAGAAAGAAATGAAGGAAAGGAATAAAAGGAATTTAGGAGAAAGCGGAGAAGAGTTTTGCCTCGGTTTCTGTGGATCTGTTTTGAAAAGGTTTAGAAAGTCGTTGTCACGGAGCCGTGATGTTTGTTTCTCTTCTTCCCGGCTCCTGAGGTAAATCACTGTATCGCCGCCTCTGTGTGGCAGTGACCGTATTAGCCAGAAATGACTGATGTTGTTATTTCTCCTGTGTTTCCCTTTTCCACTACAAATGATACGGGTTTCCGTGCCAGGGTGAAACCTGAACGCGTGATAGCCCCCGATCAGAATAACAGTCGGGAAATCCTTTACGTGCGTCTCATCTCCAAACAGCACCTTTGTTTGGGTGAGACCACTTCCTGTTTTGTTGGTTATTTATGTTTCACTACGACACCTGAGAACAGACTGAAACCCGAGAAGAGAAACTTCTGCCTCCCATGATAAACATGACACTGTTATGCAATGGAAGTGTTACTTCACTGTTCTTTGCGCCTTTATTTTTACCAAAGTGTCAACGCCGTGCAATCAAGTGGTGGAAGTAGATTATATAATCACATGCATAATCATTTTGGTATCTACACCATGTTTCCCAGTGATAGGTGGGCCGTATTCAGTGGAGGATTTTGAGTTTGCTTTAGTTTTCTATTTCCCCCCCAAGCATCTGAGTAACTACTCTGTGTATGTACGAGTTTGTTTCCATTGTGAATGTGGCACTGTTACACAGTTTAGTCCTCATACTCCTGCCTGTAGCTGTGCCAGGGGCCTCATTATATCATCCGACAGTCTTGTTGTGTTTGCTGTACGAGGAGACAAACAGGTGTCATGGCAAAAAAAAAAAAAAAATGGCACTGATTGGCTGTAGAGGCCATTTTTAGTCAGTGTCAGTGTTTTGGTCTGTCAGTCAACCGTTTTCAGACTGAAATATTCCAACAACGATTGGAAGGATTGCCATGAGACATTCAACACCATTGTATCATGGACCTTAATTAATCAGAGAATGTGCTGCGTCTCAGCTGGTGAAGTAGTTATGGAATCGCGGTTATTGATCGGCAACGACAATCAATGCTCTGCAAACATTTCATGTTTTTACTGTGTAGCAGAGCAGCAGACACATGACTGCACTGAGCACCCGAACAACACGGCCTGTCTGCAGTGTTAGCAACGTTTCACAGGTGTGAGTCTGATCCGATGGACACACCGAAAATCTATCCCCACAACAGAGCCCTGTTTAACCGTCTTCCAGAAACAATAGACTGTGAGAAGGCCTCCACATTTCCCAACAACACCACTCATTTATGGTTGTAAATTGAAATTTGATGTTAGCACCATCTGTCCCTGTAGCAAACAAGTTATTTTTTTTTTATCCCTTAAGTTTCATTGTAATTCTGATTACACCACGTCCCCCTAAAAGCCACGGTGCTTATTACTTGGCACCCCGTGGCATGAGTACATCTGAATTACTCATGCCATGGGGGTGCACAAAGGCTGCATGTTTTCCTCCATATGGCCGGCGATTACGCAACAAAAACCACTTGAAACTACATGAACTTGATTTGGTCATGAGTGTGAATCATGTCATGTCATGTCAGAGCTGTGGGTGCTCACACTGCGGCCGCTCTCTGCATTTATTGAAGACATATACGTCCGCTGAGAGCAGCATTGTCCGCTCCACCAATAATTGACTTTCATTATAAATGTAATGAAATGGCAGAGAGGAATATAGATCTCCAGTCTGGAAAGTAAAAACACGAGGCACAGTGTGCTGCATGTGAGCCTTTGTCCTCGGTGGTTTTGAATTGAGAGCCGCCTTTCAGTTCACCATCAATCATTATCTCTTTTTTTCCAGCAGTTATACTGTGTGATATAACGAATCTTCTTTTTCACCGACCGAAGAATACGCTGGTAAACATACACTAATGTTTACAAAGGACGTCGTCATGCATCGAGAAGAGGACGTGTGTTTACGTGTTGGGTGGAAACAGTAAATAGGCACATAATACAAATCAGTAAACAGGCTGAATGTACTGTAACATGCACCACAGCACAATTCAATTCCAGCTGCACTAATTGAGTAAATAAGATGAGCGCAGCCAGATACTGTATGTCCGAGCTGAGGCCGTGATTTGGTTTTACATTGTTTTGACGTGAGCAGGAACACTGTCATTTCTCTCTACACTTCCTCTCGTCGAGGGTTTCTCCTCTCCGTTTAGTGTCTTTGACTCTTTTGATCAGTGCATGGCTGAATGCTTCCTAAAGCTTAATTATCCCATCATTTTCTGTCACACTCATTGAGGCCGACAAAAGTCCTATGAACTGCTTCTCTGCAGAGCAGCTAGGGTTTTATTTCAGTGCTCTGAGACCAGTGGCCTTAGAGAGGAGCAGCGGGAGTAGCTCTGTGGTGAGGGTGAAGATTCTGGTGAGGACTGAATCCCTGTGATGGAGGATGATGGGCTACAGGTAGAAAATGACTGGCTTTACGGTTTTAACCCGAGCCTCACCTCATTCACGTCCACCTCCGCCCACTCTGTTCTTCTCCTCTCAGGATTTCAGTGTGTGATGAGGACAAATTCCGCCACAACGAGTTCATCGGGGAAACGCGAATCCCTCTCAAGAAGCTGAAGCCCAACCAAATCAAAAACTTCAACAACTGCCTGGAGAAACAGTTACCTGTAAGTCCACTGCTACAGTCACAGATTTGTGTTTTTTTTATTTGTTGTAAATATGATTCTGTGTTTTTTTGTTTTGTTTTTGAATTGAGGTTATAAAAGCTTTATAGTGTTTTAGCTACACATTCCCCTCTCTACTATACGTTACAGTATATTCATCACTATACACTGTAAATATAAGTTAGTCCAGTATATATAGTACCACACAGTACTATATTAGACTTTCCTCCGTTATATACTTTAATTATACTATACTATACCATTATACCACTTAAAATACACTGATTATAATTTCAGGCTAATATAATTGCTAATGAGTACTATTATTCTGTACTGTAGCTCATTTTCTAAAAATATCTAACCTCTGTGTCGGCTGATTAATCTAATTAAGGTCTGCTGAGTGTCTAGATTTATATTAAATGTTAAACTGAAAAACAATCAGGAAATCAGTGGAAAGAAACACTGAACCGTACTGAACTTATTCTATATACTATATACTATATATGCATTTTATATAAATCACATTTGAGATTAACATTGTTAAATTATTATTATTATTATTGTTGTTGTTGTTGTTGTTGTGTTAATAATAATAATAATAATAATAATATTATGCCTTATACTGTTCAATAGTTGTGATCCAACAAACAATAACCAGTAGAATTTTACCTTGTTGAGAGCTGAAGGAGAAGTTAACTCTGCACACAAGAGATAAAAGCTTAGTTCTTGATGCTGTGTCATAACAAGGCACAGTATGGCTTTTTCCATATAGAAGGCTGCAGGTTGGTAATTGCAAGAGGAAACAACAGTATCCATAAGGATTTAATTTAAACCACATGACAGATTAGAGCATGGGATTTTGAACCCATGAGTGGGGCGCAGGAGTGGATTATGTGTTTTGAGAGCATGGGAGTGGAGTAGAGTGTCGTTGAACTGTGATTGAATATCCTTTTCAAAGTGCCTACACAGTTAATAATAATAATACACTGTAATTGTGGACCATCCATATTTGGAGCATAGAGCACTGCCTTGTGTTTGAAGAGACAAATTCCTGTTGCTCTTCTCATATGCTTTGTTCTCTATGTGGGAGTGTGAAATTAGCGTCCAAAAATACAAAATATGCTTGTGCAAAAACTGGTAGCAAACAGCCACGGTGCATTCGCCATTCTAAGGCCCTGATCTGGTTAAGGTTTATTTAATGTAAGTACATGCTATGCTTTCAAAATGACCATATTTCAAATGTGTATGGTGGTTATCGTTTTACATGCAGTGATTACAGAGTAACAGTGCCAGCAGAAATCACAGTCACAGTCTTGATTTTTTTTATATATACATAAAAAAAAAAATCCTAACTAGTGGGTAAAGCAGTTTGAAATGTGCAACATTGCGTCTCGAAGCCTCTGACATATGACTCAGTATGAAGTATTTTTACATTTTAATTTTCATAGTATTTTCACGCCACGAAAATCTCATCCTGACAGTGGATCAACTGATGTTTTTGGCTGAATATTTGCCTTCACAACGACTACATGTGAAAATGATTTAGATGATAGAAGCTTGAACCTGCTTGAAGACACTGCCTGCAGCTTTTCAACAGGTACCTACAGCAAAGAGTAGATTCAGTTACTCTACACACAGTGTACATACTCTTTCATTCTTATATAGCTATAGCTTCATTGTAGTCAGAATAAAACTGGAGGAAGGTTTCATTAGAGCTCGTTGCTCAGACCATTGCAGCATGCGGTGGCGGTGGCAGCAGTAGAGCACATGTTTGTGTCGAACTCAATCGCTGTTTGTTCAGAGGGTGTGTGTGTTCTGTTTCAGTTTGGTTGTTTTGTTATTGTGGACCACCCTGTCATATGTCATATCACCCTAGCAAGGGAGAGTATAAAGCACAGCCTGGCCATTTTCACGCTATGACCGGTTACAGAGAGCTCAAGGCAGGAAACTTTCTGCTCTGCTTGCTCTTGAAGCAGCGGATGAGGAGTTCTGTCTGAGCACAGGATGTTGTTTTGCTGTGCTGTGGAGAATGGAGCACCGAGCATTTAAACATCTCATCCAGCAGCTAGCAGTACCTGTCTTATTGATGGCTTTGGCCTGACAGTGGAGCATTTTGACTGGCTTGTTCAGCTCATAAACAAGTCAGCCGGCCCGGCGAACCTGTGGATTGCACCTGTCACAGGCTGAAATATAGTAAAAAGAAGCCTGAAAATATTTCTGCCAAGTTTATGATATTTTTAATCAATTTATTTTCTCGTCATTAAATCACCCAAATCACTGTGAACATGATTCACTGTGAAGCTAGAGCACACAGGAAGCCCATGAATGTGCGGTAAACGTACACATGAAGGGACCAAACAGAAACGGGCTCAGGAACAGTCGAGATAAAACGTTCAGTGTCACTATAGATAGTTACCACCATGAATATGAAGGGTCTACACATGCTGACATAAAGGCTTTTGAATGACAGAGGAACTGTTTGTATGTTGTGATAATCCCAAAGTGCCTGGGCAGCTGTGTCCCTGCTAACACTGTGACCACTCGCCCATTTCTATCTAATGGATGTGTCTGCCAGCCTCGACTCTGGATCTGCCCCCAGCGCTGGAACCAGAGGACGGAAACAGGGCCTGAACAGCGTAAAGCCAGCAGCCTTATCTGGCAATGAATCTTGGCTCAGTGTCTCTGTGCAACACATTTCTCTATTCCCACAGCTCAGTTGGACAATGAAAGGTTTAACTGTAAAAGATGACCACAAATGTGTTTCTCACCCTGTTGCCATTTCGGAAAATGTCAGTTTTAATTCTTGTTTTTTGGATAGCACTTCGTCTCAGTACAAAGTGCAAAAGGCAGTGATTAAAAGTTGTTCGATTTCCCAGCACCAGCAGTGACACTGCTATTGTGCTGAATAGTTCAGGACAGCCCACAGAAAAGGTCACGGTGGTGGGCGGATGGGTGATGATGTTGGTCAGTGCGTCCTTCCAAAACTGCAGAAAGGTCCAAAGAAACATATGTTGACAAGTAATGAAACTGTGAATATAATGGATGTTTATGACCCCCGGCAGATACCTAATGATAATGATGACCCCCTGAGCCCCTTGTTTTGCATCACCATCAGATCAAAATCTTTTCTTGAGTAGGCCACGCCTGTGCACGGAGACCTGGGTCCATCAAAGACGGATGGGAAGCCAGTAAGAGATCAAACTGTACAAGCAGCCAGTATAAAGCTATTTGCACTTGTACTGGGTCACCTGGGTCAGTTACAAGCTGTAAACACAACATAAACACATTATTACTTTATAAAGTTTTACTGGAACCTCACCATTAGATACCACTAAATCCTACACACTGGTCCTTTCACTCTCCTCTTCCTCTCCTCATATGTTTATGGTTTCTACTAACTCTTGAGGGAAATACCTGAGAATGAACCAAAATAAGTAAAGTTGTGGGCCTGAAAAACAGAAGAATGAGTTGAAAGACGCTGTAAATCGTCACAGAGATGCAGGGTGATAGTTGTCTGTAGGTTTGTCACTGCGAGCGAGCCCTGTCACATACCAGCAGTCATGTGATCGATTGCGACAGTTGTGGGGTTGTTTGCATACTGGATGTTGCCTGCGCCGTGAGTCAGATATGATCAGTTGACAATGACAATTCGTAGGATCCGAAAAAGTTTTCAGGAGCTTTAAATGCACAGATACTAAACCAAGCTTCTCTAAAAAATGTTTTTGCTCCATCTGATGTGTGTGTATTTTGGGCTGTAACTTAACTTAAACTAAACTTAAAACTTAGACTTTTATTCTTGTTTTATTTGAAAATAAGATGGCGGGCCTGCAGCAATATTTTTTCAGGGAGACAAGAATTCTTTGTTAAGCCCCTGAGCATCAGGTTCTCTTATCTGATTTTACCTCCTCTGTTATCAGCACTACTTTTTCTATCCTCTCTGTACGGGATATGTTTGTGAGTGAATGCCAGTGCCCTGTAAGCCGCGGCCTTGCATCAGCACAATAGCCAGCGCCCCACTGTTCTCTGAAAGGTGTTGATCTGAGGGATCCTACCAGGACATTGGCAGGAGATGCATTTTGGCCCAGCTTCCTGTTACCAATATTTACTGCCTCATATCCTGAACTACCCAGGTATTGTTTCAAAGAGGTTTAGTCATGACATGTGACACAGGAGAAGACCTGTGCTCCTCCAAGCATGTCAGGATTTTGTATTTTGTGCTGTTGGGTTTTAGGAGGGAGCAAAGACAGAGGCACTTGTGGCTCTAAATTTTCCATTTTGAACTGTAAGTTTAAAAATTGCAAATGACGACTGGCTCGGCAACACAAACCAGGCAATGGAAAACTCCCCTTTATCCTGGGATTTTACAAGTCCTTGTTCCTGGTAATATCTCTGTCTCCCTGGTAACCCCTGAGGGGGCTGAGTAATACCTGGAACCCAGTCAATACACTTGGAATATTATTGTGTTGGAGTTGCTACCTCTGCTACCACTGCTTTGTTGTCAGTCTGTGGAGTTCAGAAAACAATGGCAGGCAGGCAGGCAGGCAGAGAGAGTGATGTATATCTCACTCAATTATTTAGCACTGCAGCTACATTCATTCAGAATGATGTTCAGAGAGCAACATCAGAGGTGTCCGGTTATACTGTGCGTTAAATTCAATTAATGGACATCCTCTAGCCGATCTTAATTGAGTTTTCCCCCCAGGCAATGGTACAATTAGCTGGAAAATGTTAAGCAAACACTACTGCGCAGGAGTGCGTTTGCTTATGTAAGTTGATTTTATGTTTGAGCAGATTGATGGAAATAGGAAAAGGAGACTCATGGAAGCAGGGAAAGAAAGCAGACCTCAGTCTGTGAAGAGCCGTGCAGTTGCAGACAATTTGTGTGTTTACATCCATGATTAATGATGTTACACGGAAATCATTTGAGTCTCAGTCCTGAATGCCTCTCTGGCTGGTATATGTTGTTTATATGGCAGCATAAAAAAAAACATCTGCTGTTAGGGAAGGGAGGCTATCCAGGTTAAATGGATGGTTTGTGAGTGTGAGATAGAAAAGAAGACACCGAGCGCTGTAAAGATGTCTGCACTTGTCAGGTACGCCGACCTTGATACCATCCAGGCAGCCTGAGGTGTGTACTTCCTTCCTCACTCACTTTCTGTCTTGATACTCTCGTATTCCTGTCAGCCTCTTGGTTTGTCACAGACTTCCCAAAGCGCATCTTGTTAGAGGAGAGACAGAGACAACAGTGGGTTGTCCTAAACTCGGATAAACAGCAGTGGAGGAGACGGGACTAAATGGATTTGACAGTAAACCGAGGCGGCATCTGAAACATGCTGGCATGCCAGATGAAATGGAAGGCGAGTCCACAAGTCCAGTGAGACGTCTTGCAAAAGTCATCTGTGATTCATGTAGAGAGAGTCGGTTCCCTGGAGATATCTGATTAGTATCCTGCTGTGGACACTGCTGGACAGACTGTTGAGCACTGTCTCCCACACACAGCACAAGACTGTGTTGGAGACAGAAGTCTGTGTCTGCAGAGGCTTTTCAAAGCCTGTTTTTCTTCTTCATTTCATTGTTCTCATATTGTTTCTGAATGTTGTACACCAAATCACACTTCTTCATTCATGTGCGTGTGCATGGGTAACCTGTGTTAATAAGCTACAAACAGAAGATTTTTTTTGGCACAACTAGACTAAAAGAGTTGTTTCTTTAAAAACCAAAGCAGATGCATTTTTTCTTTCTGGTTTGTACAAGTTGTCATGAGATTTTGTGAGTTCCTACAAAACCTTTTCTCAAAACCTTTTCTTGAGGGGAATATCAGGCTCTTTAGCTACTAAATGCTCCTTTATATTCACCAGTTAATTCACATCCGGTACCCACTTCCTTTAATATGTCCATGAATGCAGATCACTATCACGCATTGCCTGCGCTCTGTCTCTATTTCCCTCTTCCCACTGGATATTGTGTGTCCTCATGCAACAAATGACGTGGATAAGTGTCGGAAATGTCTTAATAAATCACATTTGGAAAACCCAAAGCTAAACCAGACCCAGGGCTTGGAGGTGAACTCCACTGATTTTAAACATCAAACGTTTTTTTTTTACAGACCTTAGGGAGGACTACAGCATGTGAACAAAGTTGTATAAAGCCTTCTGTCACACGAGTCGGTCACTTGTAGCTGAAGAGTACTGAAGTTCGAAAATGGAAAACAAGAAGTCATGTATTTTAACATTGCAAATGTACATTTCACTGAAGAAACACACTAATTTAACCTACTTTTTCTGGAACTATTTGTCTCTTAAGTCTAACTTTATAGCTTAGCTCCACTGTGAAGTAATTTGCAGTTTGTCATAAATGAGACAGAGAGGCAGAATGAGACAGAAAAGCATCCATATGCATTTGCTCTGCTCTTATACCGTATATGTGGTTAAAAATAAGTGCTGAAGTAAGGGAAAGCCCGGCGCATATTCACGCAATCAGCAGCTGCGGGAGTGTTGCTGGTAAATTGCATTTCTAAGTCACTGGGCATAGCAGTGCAAAAAAAAAAAAAAAAAAAACTCAGATAGCTCTTAAGGGGCCTGGGCTGCATTTCAGTAAAAAGTCATAATGCTCAAGCATGTATTTTTCTCTTTGGAGAGCTCTCCAGAGGGCTGGAAGAATGCGGGAAAAAAAAAAAGAAAATCACACTGATAAGAGTATGATGAACGTCTGGCAAAGCAGGGGTCTAGCTTCACCAATAAGCAAGTACCGACTCAGCTGATGGACTGATGCTTGACCAATTGGTTGGTTTTAGTTGCACCCTATCTTCTTTTGATAGTCAGCGTTCCCTCTGTCTAGTGGACCTGTTGCCATGGCCAGGACGTGGTGACAGGGTTGTTTAGTTTCTCTGTGATACTGTGTGTGAGAAAAGGTTTAGCTTTGCCACCATTTTTCAGGCATCATATTGTGTTTTCTCACGGTGCTTTTAGTGAATTTATCAGGTCTTCAGTCTTATCTCGGTCTAACTGGACGTACATGTGTGTCATCTGTGGACTGAGGAAACTGGTTAGGGTGTTAGTAGCAGGTAGAGGTTAACTGGCATGACGGACACAGATGCAGAAGCACATCAGGGAGGCTGACGGCTTCAGATCATAGTCTCCTTTTGGTGTTAAATTGAGCCTGGGCTCAATACATGACGTTTGATACTGAATCATCCAAATTTGTCAGGACCCGAACGTCTGGTTCTCAGGCTGAAGCTGTGCTCATCAACGAGAAGGCGAGATGTGGTGTTTGAGACAGCCACACTCTTGGCACACAGGTCATGTGTTAAGTCAGATGTTTATCTTGTCTCTAACGAACATGGCAAATTAATTTTGATGAGGCTATTAACTCACCATCTACAACGGAGATGGCGTCAATCAGCCAATCAGTGTTTGGCTGATTTTCAAGACACAGAACTGTCAGGAAGGAAAGTGCTGTAGCTGCTACAGACTTTTAATGATACTGACTCACTTTCATAAAATACTTGACAGGACCAAAAAAAAAAAAAGCACTGGGATCTAAAATAAAATGAATTAAATTCGTTGCTGACATAGTGAGAACATTTCCAAGTAATGATTCTCTTGTCAGCATGGATTAATAGCATTTTGGAAATTAAAGCTTTGGTTATCTCCCAGTGATGAGAAACGTCATGAAAATGATTCTTGTGTGGGCATGAGGCAAAGCCCGGCTGGCAGTGTTTGTTACAAGAGCTGGTTATTATTTTTATCACTGCAGGTCAACAAGACAGAGGACAAGTCTCTGGAGGAACGAGGACGCATCATGATCTCTCTGAAGTACAACACCCAGAAGTCTTGCCTGGTGGTGGGCATCATACGCTGTGCTCACCTGGCCGCCATGGACGCCAACGGCTTCTCCGACCCCTACGTCAAAACGTCAGTACTGCGTGCAAACACTTACATATACACAGTTTATTATAACCAGGGGAGGGGCCCGGGGGGGTGGAATATGATTGGGCACCTCCTACTCTCCCCCTCCCAGAGTCAGAAGGTGATGGGTAGTTGGTTTATTAATATCATATACACAGAGGTACACTTTACATATTTACTTTCAATTTCACACATCACCAACTGAGTTGACCTTTATTTTGGTCTTTAAGGTTGAAAAATCAAACTAAATTTGTTGTGGAAACTTTTGCAGCATCCACAACCAATGTCATGGATTCACTGTCATTAACAAAAGTGTGGGTTAAAAGCAAGATCTGACCTTATGATTGCATTAGAGGAAAGTTCAGGGGGTCACCAGCATCATTACAAACCAGCCCCGGGGTTTCATGAATACTGAAACCGCATTTTCACGGCAAATTGACTTTTCGTTGTCTTGTAGATCTTATTGTCGAGGAAAGTACAAGACAGACTCGTCGTCCTTAAACCTACAAAAACACAGACCTGATATAAGTGTTTGTAACTTTAAGGAAGCACCTGTGAATCCATCATTCACAAACATGGGCTGACTTCACATAAAGCAACCGGTCCATTGATCACTGCCTGTTCCTCTCAGCACACATTTCTCCCCAAAACACCGGATGGCCATCATAATAATGCTATTTTTAGAGGATGTACAACGCACTGTAGAAGTGCTGAAATGGATTATCTGGCAGTGCTGATGTTAGAGGTAAACTAACTGTGATTATCTGCAGCATGAAAGACACACAGCACAAGAGGCCATCCGCAGGGCTGCAATTTGAAGGAGAGTCCTATTTATCACACCTGAACATTTCCCAAGTCTTTCATCTGGCTCAGCAATGAAAGTGCAATTAATTTCCGACTCTGCTGTGCACACCTCGAGAACAAAAGCTCAACTCGTTTCTGAGGAGAGGGGCTGGCAACAATTTTCCAACAGTTTGAGGTTGAGAAAATCTCCCTGAAGCTTGAAGGACACACAGGCAGATAACAGATTTACTGACTGCCTCATGTGAGAGGGAATAAAGGAAATGTATGCTCTGTCAGATCGACATGATTGGCTTCTCCTCTTTCACCAGCCGATGTCCAGCGAGACTCTGTCTGATCCATCGAGTCACAGCTGTCGCCTGCGCCGAAAAATGTTTTGCTCTGTGTGTGTGTGTTGGTATTGTTGGGGACATCCTTAAAGTGCATGTGCAGTATGAATGAAGAGTTCAGACACACACTAGTAGACGGGGTGGTGGATTACATCATGAAAAATTAAAATGAAATGAGTGTTAATGTCAGTGGTGAGTGCATTTCATCAGGCTTAGAGGTAAACATATTTTTAAAGAATGAGTATTCAGTGTCACTGCACAGCTGATGAACAAAAGCTTTTAATAATGGCAGTACTGCAAACCTGCGATAATTCACACAGTGAAATAAGATTTGAAACCATTGTTTTGCACGGTAGCACTGTTTACATCCTGACTCTCACTCTTAGCTTGTTTTGCCCCGGGGTCAGTTGTCCCATTACGTGACAGCAATTAGGTTCGCTGCAATATCCTCATCAACAACAATTTCAGCCCCCACTCCCCCTGGGGTAAGTTTGTGAGCAATAACCCATTTAGGCTCTCTTTAAGTCTCCGTGTTACCTTGGGAAATTGAAGTCTGTGTGGGTCTGGTGAGCATAGTAAGAGGAAAGAGGGATGTGACGAGCTACTGTAATTGCTTGCTGGATTGAAATATACCACATCAGAACGAGCGTTATTGCCTAAAACAGTTTTTTTGCCAAATGAACAGAGGTACTAAACAACATCCAGAATGCAGGATTTGATATAAGCACACCCTGCCTTTTGCATCATTTATGAAGGCAAAACAGAAACAAAAGTCCGGCCTCCACGTGCACATTCACACACACACACTGGCTGTGCATTCACGAGCACATATGCCTGCACCCAGAGCAACAGTGGCACTAACAATCTGTTTTCACCACTGACTCACAGACTGCAGTGAAGGCGAATTGAAACAAATAAGTAACCACAATGGTACGTGCTCTGGGAACACCAGCAGCGCCTCAACAAATCAAAACAGTGTCAAACATCATTTGTACTGCATATTTCGCAGCGTAAGCTCAATTTATTGAGTGTATCTAACCAAAGTTAATCCGGTCTAATGCAACGGCCCTGCAATAAATTGTTAAACCCACAAAGGTGATACTGTTCAGCTTTTGTTAAAACTGTTTTAGAGAGATATTGATTCAGCTCTTACTGTTGAATTGCTTTGCATTATACTGAGTTTTCCACTATTTTGTCAGTTCTACTCACACATGTATGAATCAGCGTAGACTAAATATTTGAAATGCTTTTCAGTATAAAGTAATACAGGTCTACATTCCAACTGCACTGTAGGTTACAGCCTCCAAAATGACTGAAACTGTTTAAGTAAAAACTGAACGTTATCGCCATGGTGTGAGTGTGATTTATTTTATTAAACATTAGTTTTGACCATGTGTGCCTAATAAACTGGCAGCTGAGTTTAGTGAGACTTCACAAATTATAAAATGAAAGCCAATAACAGGAAGGAGCTCACAAACAGGTTAACTTTGTACAGATAATACAATTCTACCAAAACAAATCCATAAAACTTCATATTGACAAGACTTAGGTTTTATACTGTGAATGCTGGAGATCTGCAGGATCGACTGACATTGGAAGCGTCTTATTGTTTTGAGGGAAGGAGTCTTCACCTCTGTAATCCCATCAAAAAGACAATTTTGTTGTTAAACTAAGTATTGGACTTCAGTCTTGATAGAGAAGTGTTTTCAGAGGTGACGACATGAAAACAAATGTCTTTAATAAAAGCACAGGTGGAGTCTACAGAAAGTAGTAATGCAATGTGGTGTGTGTAATGAAATGCAGCTGTGTGGCTGAATGTAGGGCAGTACCACAGCACCCTCTGGAGGACAGAACAATATAACAGCTGAGAGATGAGCAGTGTGTGAAGCTTTTACATTGTACAGCTGATGAGGGTTTCAGATAAATCACTTAATCACTTAAAACACATCAACATCGTGTTTTATACAAAGATGTGTTGGTAGAGTATTTTCTCCCTGCTGTCCCATCCACAGAACTGGGAGGCGGAAGAAGATGCGAGATCAGTACTAAAGTGTAATGAGTCTTCCTCCCTTTCTTCCCTGCTCTGCTCCACTCCAGGTACCTGAAGCCTGACGAGAACAAAAAGTCAAAGCACAAGACTGCTGTGAAGAAGAAGACACTCAATCCTGAATTCAACGAGGTATAAACACAGATCTCGCTCTAACCTCCCTCTATGTTTTTTCTTGTTTTCCTTTTACCTAAGTTGATGCTTTTGTGTGCTGAGAAATGTTTTCGTCATTTCTTTAAAGGCCCTGAAGACATAATTTCTTAATCCAGCTTTTACTATTAGTGACGTGGTCTCATGTAAACATATATTTCTGCCAACAGTTTTTGTCCTTCTGTGTTTTTCGACTGATTTGTACTGAGCTGTAAGTTTTGTAAATGCTGTTGAAATCAGAAATGTATTTCCAGCGTTCCCGAGGACCCGTCCATGTTTTGCAGAGGGACGCAAAACATGATTTCCAGGCTGAAGAGGCCCCTCAGTGCTTCGTGGCACAGGGTAGCTTGGCTCAGAAGTATCCGCCTGTATACGAGTGGACGGGACTGGCCAAACACTCACGCAGGCCAGCGGCTTGACATTTCCTCTGACATTTTTTGCGCCCATATTCCTCCGTCACCTCTTGGCCTTTGTGTCAGAGACAAGCAATGGGGTCTTCCTCCATATCGAGGCATTGATTTCATTAAGGTGGAGCAGCAAAACCTTGATTGAACCACAGATTGAAATGCAGAATAAACGCTCTCGGTACAAATTGATAGCAGGAAAAAAATGCTTGTTTCATTTAGTGGACAGTGTACTTTATTGATTATGCTGTCAGTCTGTTAAAGTGCCCTAGAATATACGTCACGTTTTATTTCCTCCTTGTTCCAATCGAGACACTTCTGGCACTTGTCGTACACTGAATGACTCGCTGAATGAGGGTCCTGCACTAATAGGACTGGCTGAATGTTCGACCATGAGGCGAATGACTCCCTGAGTGGGAGAAAAGGCAGCTACTGCACCGACATTAACCCGCATATTATTTTAGGCGCTGGCAAAAAAATTAAAACTCAATGAGGCGCTCAGAATTGTGAGAATCAATTTTGCCAGAAAATAAAACAAATGTCAGCTGCATTCAGGTTTGTAATGATAATTATGCAAAACCCAGCACTGTGCAGAACAGTGTTTTTTTGTGAAGGTGGTGAAGCAGACTCGACTCTGATTCAACATGTTCAAGACCTTTACACCTACAAGGGTTTTATCCTTTGTGTTAATCTGAAAAGATGATGTGTAATTGTAATCGTACGTGATCATACTGGAAAGAGGAAGTAAGAGGAGCTCTTATTTTCTGCTCTTCTGTTCTCTGTAGGAGTTCTGTTACGACATAAAATATGCAGACCTCACCAAAAAGACCTTGGAGGTGACCGTGTGGGACTACGACATCGGAAAGTCTAACGATTTCATAGGTAAGCGCAGGTGGGCCATGCCGGGCCAGCTCTGCTTTCATCAGAGACAGATATGGTGTTCAGGTAGCTTGACTTCGTTCGCGGCTAATCATGGAAACAGCACTTGACACAACAATCTCACCTAAAGGGCCCTTTCCTAGCTGTTCTGGAGCTTTCAGTCATTATATGATGGAGTCCTGAAGGTGTACATTCTCACTCATTTTTTTCTGAGCACTTTTCAAACTGCTTGCCCATGCTGCCTTAAAAGTGAAGAGTGAAAGTTGCACCTCCAGACATTTTAATGATGTTCTGTCTCCTACACGTTGTGCTAAGAACCCTGCACATGAATCGTGCTGTCTTTGTGTCTTCTTTCAGGTGGCGTATCTCTGGGTATCAATGCAAACGGAGAGAGGCTCAAACACTGGTTTGACTGCCTCAAAAACAAGGACAAGAAAATCGAGCGCTGGCACACGTTGACCAATGAATTACCTGGTTCTTTAAATGACTGAAAACCCGCGTCCTGTCGTCCAACCTGTCGGCCCCCTTGTCCCTCCCTGGCTGCACCTGATAGGACTCCTCCTTTCATTGTCCTGACTCCTCCACTCGGCTCTTCTTCTCTGGATTTCTCCTCACGTTGGCCACAGCGACCTGTGACACCTCTCTTTGGGAATATATTTCCTCTCAACAGGGCTCAGCAAAAAAAAAAGAATATCCAAAACCTTATGCTTGTATTCAACAACACTTTCACATATCTGATAGGATTTGCATGGCCGCTCATTTAAGAGAAATTCAATCAATCAGAGTGGTTGTAATGTTGAATTTTCAAGCTTCGTAAGTCTGATTTCTTGGATGATCAGTTAAGATAAAAGCAGCAAATGCTTTCTATTCAATTAGATCTTTTATAGCAGCTAAATAATTTACCAGTGATTCACCAGTCCCCAGAACAGCACAAACAAAGCCTTCATACTGTCATGTTGGTGGCTGTGAAGTCAAACAGAACTGTAGGGGACAGAGAATCCAACAAAGGATGTAGCAAAAATTTCATGCTGTTGGATTTTGCAGAAAGGTTTAGTGGAATAGCTCTTATCCTCTCAAGTAAATCTCCCATTTTCAGTCTGCTTGACACTAATATTTAGTGTTGTAGAGGAGCAGCTGAATAAATTAACCAGCCACGCGTTTGAGGACGTTGCACTTTGATACGATTGTAAAGCTGTTGGGTAATGCGGGTCATGCTGTCGTTCACCCTCACCCTCAAGAAGTTTGTTTTTTAGAAATCTGGAGCATTTAACCTTTAGTTTCAGTCATTTGGCCAGGTGAGAACCATGTCATAGGAACCCAGAACCTCCTCAAAATACTGAGCAAATTAAGGCCTCAGAGTGCTTCAAACAAGCGAGCAGCATCTGTCATTGACCTCATATGAATTTTATGTTAAAGTAAAAAAGACTTTCGGCTGCAGACAGAAGTATGATTCTCGTCCACTGAGAGTGAAGGTAATAATGATGTTATAGCATCCAAATCAAACCAAATGTAAACATAGCAACGTCAGATCAACAGTTTCCGAAGGCACTGACAAATTAACTCACACTGCCGACAGGAGTATCAGACTGTACCAGACTGAATGTACTGTATGTATTTTTCCATTTAATTAGCAGGAATTGTTGGTCTGATCTAAAAGCAGAAGTGTTAAATCTTATTCAGAATAGTCCCACTGAAAAGAGAAACGTCTGCCGTCACAGCTTCCTCCTGGTTGCATCCCACTACCTCCCCGGGCCATCTCCGAGAACTGTGTCTTTACTGTTTTTTTTGTAGCCTTGACACCATGAATCATATAAATGGGTATAACTAATCTCTCCTCACAGGCATTTCACCCATTGACAGCACCAACAAAACACTAGACAGATGTATCATGCGTAATCAGGCATGAGACCTCGCCTTGAGCAATGGTCCCATTGAGCAGAAAGTTTGCAGTGAAAATGGCTTTGTAAGATGCGATTGTTAAACTTGCAAAAGAAAACACAGCTCAGGCTGACCAATCACACGATCTCCATGTAGCATCTCCATAGCTGCCGAAGCCCCAAAATATGGTTTTCTCTACAGTGTCTAGAGTCTCTGTCGCCGTGCCATAACCCCTTCACACAGCATCATAAATCCACCTTTACATGATACAACTTCAGCGTTTTGTTTGAAGTATACTGAGGCCTGCAGTCCTCTTTCAATCTAACTGCAGTGCAGTTTGTTGGGAGGGTGCCAATAACCAGACTAACAACACAAAACAACCCCAAAATGCAAGGCTTTATGGGTACAAGGAGACAAATGTTGGTTGAAAGGCATAAGTTCTGCTAGACTGACTCATCTGTAAGCTGGCAGGGTGACAGGTTACCGCAAATTACTGTCCAATAAGCCGACGGCTTAGACAGCGGTTTAAACTGTCAACAAAACAAACCAATGCAAAAATCAACTTTACCTAAACTATTTCCTCACCTCTACGTACAGCAAGTATTTATGACATTACAAACACCGGTTCCCTGTGTGTCTCTGTATAGACAAACCAATATTCTAGGTGTCAAGGCGCCACCTATGCTTGGATTACTCACTGATCTTTTTCAGTGTGTACCACTAATATATAGAGCTGCCGAGCTGGTTTTGTGGTAACCGTGATCTCAAGGTTCCAAGTGTTTCGTCCATTCAGTCGTTTGCAGACTACAAAATGCTGGTTTCTTATTTACAGCAAAAAAAAAAAAAGGAATGGCTAGAGATGCATTTTGAAATTCAGATTCAGTTGGGAGAAGAATCAAGCGAGCACGGCATTGTTTTCAATCAGCTGATTGTCTATCATCAAAAGTGATTTTCGCAGATGTCTTAAGATTGAGTGCTCGAAAGAACAGCAGGACTTTGAGGGCAAGATGAAACTTCTTTCAAACGGCCGTGCAGGGTGTTAGCAGAGTGCCACCGAGTCAAACCATAAAAGAACAGCATAATAGTGTGATAGCTGCTGTGAGTCGTGTGTGTTTATTCAGGTGCTGAAGAGGGTTATGGATGTAAAAGCAGATCTCGTATGCGCCTGATGATTCTGATGATCTGTGGATAATTTCAGCACAGAGGTGGAAACGTTCGCAGTCACTGTGCACGGCAATCACACAGCCTTGCCTCAGTGTGTTTGGAAGGTGGAGAGCCTACTTGATGGAGGCCGGCAGTAATCAACAACAGAATGAAGTTCAGTGGGTGACCCGCCTGGTGAAAATCACTTGTCGAACCACAATGCCACAGGATTGGGCAGCTCTCTGATGTGTGCGCGGCTTATTGTTTACACTACAGAAAATGAGTTTCCACAAAAACTCGCTGGTGGCATTTTCAGCTGTGATGTGGATGAAAATGTACCTGCTGTATGTCAAAAGGGCAAAATTTTAAAAGCGGAAAGTTTACGTAAAATAAAATACACACACACACACACAAAAAAAAGGAAAAAACTAACAATAACAGCATGTATTGTTTACAACAGCCTATTCTTGCTGACGTCCGAGTTTGCTGCTGAAAGGGCAAACACACCCTTGCTAAAGTCACTGCGATTGTTCAGTCATGCAATGCAAGCTTTGCTACGATGGGCCGAGGTGAGAAAGGCAGAATTTTTAATGTACTTGCTGTGTACGTATCCTGTTACTCTGTTGCTGGTTTTTGATTTTATTTATTTATATCTATTTTTTTTTATTGTAAGCAGCTCCACTATAAATGTATGGAACAGAATGTACATGTTTAACCCCTTCTATTCCGCAGTAAATCCTCTGAGAATGTGCACCTTAGTGCTCTGTGTTGTTGATATTGTTCACATGTCAAATCTCTGTAAAATGTTCTGTAATTGGACACACACATCTGGGAATAGAGCTGGTTTAAACTCACAAGGGGCTATGTCACTCAAGTCACATACTAAAGATAACTAAACATTTTATCTGATTCCTTCTAACCTGTTTGTTTTTTTTTTTCTTTTAATATTTTATGTTTAGGTTTATTACCCTAAGGCCCTGTGCAGTCCAGAAACAGGACTGAAGACTCTTAACCTGAGTTGCCCTCATGGACCAGTAGGCTGGGATGCATGCCATGTATTTTGTGCGATTTTATGAGTTCGATTCCGCAGCATAACCTTTTCTGCATGACCCCCGCACCCGCCTTTCTGGTAAATTTCCACCGTGCACTGACTGGCAACACAGAAACGCCGTGCAAAAGGTCCTCACGTAACGTTCAGGATTCCTGTCAGGCTTGCAGTTCAGCTAACAGCTTTTTGTCATTACTTCACGACACTGTAAGTGATAGGCCAGGCGTGTTTGTTTTAAGGATCATGTTGACTCTGTCAGATCACATCATTTAAACTCACTAATTACAGCTGGTGGATAATCACAAACAGCCCTGATCTCCATTTGTTCAGTTATTTAACCTTCCTAACTCATAGATTTATTATTGACGTAGTGTTATTTGAGCTGTTACGTTCCCATTCACACTACATCCCATTGATTTTGAATTTGATTTTGATAAATGATATCACGCCTTCAGAGCTGGGTAATGAAATGTTTAATGCATCTGATCAGGCCTCACGTCTCAGTTTTCCTTAAGTGTTAACAGCCTCTTCAGCCACATTGATTTGTAAGGCACAAACCGGCTGTGAAACCTTGTTGGCATCTTAATATACTGCTTGACACAACAGTGATCCCTCTCTCTCTCTCTGATGAATATGTAATGAATACAACCAACATGTGATTTTGATTTTGTAATATGTCTGCCTTTGTATGCAAGCTCAATATTATAAAAAAAAAAACAAATCTGCATGCATATGTTCTTGGTTTTGTCATGAGATGACTTTGCCTAATGTTTGATACTGTTTTCTGTATAAATAAAAAACAAAATACACGACTGTGGATGCTCTAAGATTATGCTATAAGTCAGTCTTTCTTCTGGACAACATTTTGTACCTTTGAACACTATCGCATTGCCTGTTTGGCTGCTGTATTGACTATCTGGAAGCGTGACTTGATGTGAATTAAAATCTCTCCTTTGTTGTTTTGTTTCCTTTTTAACACTCAGGCACTTGTTTGCATTATTCTGGTTTGTTGAATGTATGACTGTAAATGATTGTCCCAAATTATATTTTAGTCCTATGCCAAATGAACAGGTGATCGTGCCTCGTCTTATTTCTGTTTCTGTGTTTTTGCACCACACGCTTTTCACACAGTGACTTGTTACAATGACTGTAAACCTAAGAAAACATGCAACTAGACAAAACACAATCAATGAAATTCAATGCAAATGAAGAAAACTCAAAAAAAAAATATAGAAACACCTTTCTGTACAGTCTTTGATTTTCCTTCTGTTTGCCTGTGTTTTGTCTACTGCCTTGGTGTTTTCTTAAGTCGCGGTGGATTGGACCCTCAGGGCCACTGTAGGTTTGGTAATTTAGGGGCTTTTTCTTGGATATTTTCTGCTATGATGTTGAGGGGTCAATTATTTCTGCACACTGTGGTAATTAATAGTGACAAGAGACGTTGTGTAAGGTTGCGAGAAAACAGATCAAATTATTAGTCCAGTTAAAGTTCTGCAATGTGACTTCATGTGTCATAATTTCTGTAGGTCACGTCAGGGTCTATGCTAATTGTGGTTGCAAGCGGCAGGTGGCTCCTGCCTGCTCAGTGATACCAGTGGTCCTTATTTTGACTGGGAAGCAACAGGATGCATCATTACTGCTGTGTTTCCTGCCACTTGAAGGCCAGTGTGATCACGCAAGTTCAAGTCTCTACATTAACCTAGCAAGATGGATTCATCTGATCCTCTGTGTGTGTGTGTTTTTTTTCATGTTAGGCATGTTAGACATTATACAGACCTTTTCTTTTCTTTTTTTTTTTTTTTGTCTTTACCCAGGTCACTCTTGCAGAAAACCATGAGGCGGAACAGCCCAGATCCAAATGCAGGGAACAAAGGAAGTTGTGTGGCTGCCTGTTTCTTTGTGCCCTCATCGCCTAACGCACCCCGTTATCACCCGACAGCGAAGGAGTCTGAAGTCTGTCAGCAGCCTTCAGGTAGTGATGTCCTCTAACAAGCCTGTCTCAGGTGATCAGTGATGCTGTCTGATAGTATTTATCTGTAGCAACTGGTTTTCGTGTAACCACGCACACCTCACTTTAGCATCATGTCTTTCAAGAGATAGTTTCTTATATAACATTGAGTTGCTGAATTTGAACAATGTATTCAATCAGTCTATATTTAACGATATGAACAATGAATTAAATGACAATATGGTAGGTGACTTACTGTTGAAGCACTTCCATTGGCTTGGAAGAACATGAAACTCCTGGTTAAATGATAAATACAAAACATGAATCGACTATGTAAAGAAAAAAAAAACCTAACTACAAATCCCAGTGTCGATTTTCTGTCCTCAACACCAACACGTCTGTGTGAAATTCTGTTGAGTGGAATATAGCATCAAGCTAAAGTTTGCGTGTTGTAGTGGTGCAGGGTTTTCTTTCCATTTACAACGACTAAATTGTTCTGATTTTTGCGACACCTCTGGTTTGCGCCTAAATCAGTGCTCATCCCTTTATTCATTTAATCACCTGGCAGAGTTTCAAGGCTCCACCTCATCACAAAATCTCAAATACCTGGAATTATCGTATGACGAGACATCTGTAGAGAAATTAATGTGGCCAACTTGACTAAACAGATCAAAGAGCAGAAATACACAATTATTCATGTATGTTTTTGAGTGACAGGAGATGGCATTTTGTCTGACAGCCCATCTGACGGATATTTTTTAGGGATATGTACAGGATCTTAGAGGATGCCCATTTACTTTCCTGTCAAGAGTGTGTTTTCAGGACATTTTTGAACTTGTGATTTATGTCTTTGAGCAAAACAGAAAATGAGGAAATTTGAGGTTTCAGTCATCTATCTACAAAATGGAAAATGCACAAAATGATGAACGAGTTGCTCTGGTAGCTCGTTGAATGCTGCAGCTGAACTCTCAACCCTCACAAGACAAATGCAACAAACAAAGTAAGACTATTAAAATGAAATGTAAGCTGAGGTTAATAAGTCAGTTTTCTTGACACTTCCCTTAAAAGTTTGTTCATGTAATATTCCTGCTTTGATGACTATGATTAGTTAACATCAGCAGGAGTTTCTGTGTGTAGTGAGTAGTAGTGAGTTGTGTAGGAGTCGTAGCCCTCACTCTCTCTCCAGCTCTGCCTCAGGGCCTTTGTGCAGGTCGTTGTCCGATATCATCCGACAGTGTAACAGAATATAATATCACTTTGAGGTTCATCATGGACCACTTTGCTGTAGAAAGATGTTTTTTAGCATTCAGCTTCATTTCAGACTGTTCCCCCCTTTATTTATATCACAGTGCATCGCTGCTTTGATGACACATTGTTAACAGCTGTACTATTCTTGTGTTGTTTCAGGTCTGGTAACACAACTACTGACTCTTTGTTTGTTATCTTGTTGTCATCTGATTTGCAACAGCAGAGCTTAACAGGGTAAAAAATTTTGAATTTAATGCTTTGGCTGCTTATTTTTAAATGAAACTTGCCTAAAATGCAGCAGAACAGATGGCCCTATATGATTTTAGTGGGAGGGTTGATGATGCTAATGATCAAATCTCATAAACCCAAACCTCATGAACAGGTGGCATTCATCAGGTGGAAACAAGCGGTTAGCAACAAGACAGATTTAGGATAAGAACATGAAAATGTTTTTGCGAGAAGCCCAAAACTGTGTAAGTCATGGCTGCTGCTGGGAACACAGTGTAACTGAACCCAACTACTGGTGGCAGAATAAAGTGTATGAGGTGTAAAGGCCCAGTATTCTCCAAGCAGAGCCAATTTAAAAATTTTATTCTAAACTTTAATGTATTGCAGTTGCAAGTAGCATGAGGCATTCGGGTGCCTCTGGTTCCAGATGTTAAAAAAATGTTTTTCCCATAGACATTAAGTGACTCACTTGAATGACTCATGAACTCTCCTGGTTCATGAGTCATCAGTACAAAAAATTAAGAACTTTATTTGAAAATCTCTGGTTCTTTCTTAAAAAGGTACAAGCTTTAGCTAAAAACTTTGAGTTTGGGTGTTAACCTCAAAGTAGACACTGAATTAGTTTAAAATGTAGTCTATTTACTCGTTTGTTGTCTTTATGAAAAGTGAGCTACGTTACTTTGACGTCTTTGAAACAGTGATTCTTGATTAATAGTTGCACTCGTATCCTTATATAACCTGTCGTTTAGGTAACAGGCTTTGGTATTTTGTGTTCTTTGAGAGTGTACAAAGTCCATTCAACCATGACGAATGAAGTTTGCACAGATCACAGTTGTGTGTAGTGGTGGAGGGAGGTACTTCTAAGACTTGGGCTGCATCCTGCCAACACCCTCGTTGTTCTCAGGATTTCATCTGGGTCACGAGGAAGAGATTACAGCTTACCCCTGTCCTCCATTTTACATGCCTCTGTCTGGCTCTGTTGCCTCCTAAATGACACCAAACAGCAGCCCAGAAACTCGTAAGCACGGGTGCAGAACGCAATCAAAATTCACTCTGCACTTTCACAGCGCTAAAACTTGTCCATTTTTTTTCCTTAATTTAGAAATGAAAATATCTCACACTCACAAATTTATTTCATTAAATCCAAGATTGAAGCACATGGCTCTTATAATCCTTGAGCAAAGGCCAAATCTCTGACTCTCAGCACCTGATTATATTATTTCTGGAAAACGTCTGATGACTCAGGCACCCAGACAGACTCCGATATTCAATGTGGATAAATGGTACAAAGCACAAAACAAATACTCTGCTCATTAACAGCTGTCCAAAATCTGCCTTTGCTCAGTGCAACAAAACATCTCAACGTTTAACCATGTTTGCAGTTTATCTTCTCAGAAAGCACTTTCTGATCAAATCTCCATAAGTAAGATTAGTGAGGAGCGTTTCTGCAGGTGGAGTTACACCTTCACTACGGTCAGTTTCTTGCAAAGTTAGATTTGGTGGAACGGATCAACACATTCAACCCGAACCCCAAAGTACGTCTCTCACATAAAACTGCGCTGTTGCAAAACCTTCTTTATGGTGCGACAACAGAACTGTATTTAAAACCATGTGCAACTGCTGTAGCAGGTTGTGTTGTAAAAAGATTATGTAACTGATTTTGCTAGATGACAAACATTCAGTTAATATGGGTTTGAGCTTGTGTTGGCTGTGTTGCTGTACCTTTAAACCATTTCTGTGTGTTGGCATCAGTATATAATTATTGGTTTTTTGCTTCTTCTAAAAAGAGTATCCGCTATGATTGCTGACAATTTCGCTATAACAAAAAAAAAAGCTTAAAAGAAAAGAAAGAAAATGAGCTGGATCTCCACATTGCTTGTTCCCGTCGTGATCAAACTTGCTCAGCAGGTAGACCAGGCCTCATTATACCTTTGTGCAATGTACTTTCCTTGATGGGTTTTTGCTTGCAGCCCCCCTGCCCCCGAACCTCTTTTCTTCATTATACTTTGGTGTTTGCAGGGTAACTGGCAGCAGAACACGCAGTAGGTGATAAATCCAAACTGTATAATCTGAACTTCACCCATCTCGTCACTGTCCTTTGGTATAAAGTCTCACAGAACAACCAAGTTTTTATGTGTGTGTTTTCTATGTGCAGTTTCCTGTGCCAGTACACAGAGTTATTGTGTACTGTAGTCATCAGAAATCCTCTTATTTCTTTCATACACCTTTAAGGACAACTGCATTTTGAAAAGTGCTGAGTTGTGCTCAGAAACTACAGTGACTGAGGGTGTGGGGGCTGTAGAGGCGCCAGTTAGAGCCTGAGGTTGTCCGGAGGAACTGACCATCACTTTATGACCATAAATGGCAGATTCCAGAAGGTATTTCCCCCCTGAACGTTATATGTTCTGGTTTTGGACGATGCCTCGTACACTTTTAGAAGGACTGTTTCAACCTGCGAGAAACAATGCACTGAATGCATCTTCTTACACAGCCTCCATCTGTGATTTTTGTAATATTTAACAATTGTAGCTTGAGCATGAAGTTCCGTCTTGACTTGGCCTTTTTCTGAGATTTCAACTGCATCTCACCTGAGCCACATATAGATTTTAGGTATAGATTTTCCTGCTGTCGACTTCTCACGCTGTCTGCTGTCATTGGCAGCTTCTGCAATTTTCTTTTAAGATGGCTCCATCCTTTCAGTAAAGCAATCGTTGTGATGCTGCCAGAATTCAAAACGGTCTGCTGTTCTGCCACCCTTGGCTGTCATTTCAGCACGGTTTTATGCACCCCACCTCCACTCCACCTCCTCCTGTGTTAATTCTACTCCCCAGAGGGAGATCCAACCCTGGGAATGAGCTCCCACCAGCAGGATTCCCATTTTGGGATTTGGCTTTCTGGTTTTCATGTTCTGATTGATGACTGTCCAAACATGAACAACGTGACACACACTGAGATATTTTCAGTGCAGTTACAACAACAACAAAAAAAAAACTTTGCAAACTTCTCTTTTTAAAAACAATGCTCAGAGGAGTGAAGGAGCAACGACTGTAGGAGGTGTGGGTTTGTGGCTTCATAGTGCGTGACATGCAAGGATCAGTGGACATGGAGGAGACTGACTGACCACCGCTCGGTTTAGCATGGACAGAGTCAGAGCTAATCAGCCATGAGAAGTGACTGTCAGACTTGTGTTTTCTCTGGAAGACTGTGGGGAGTGTCAGTATCGCGTTAGGGGCTTCTATCAGTGAGCCAGTGAGTTGGGTTTACTGTCACTATTTCAGTTGCATTTTAAAATAGGTTAGTAATGAAAGAATACTTTCATAGCTTTATCTGGCATCTGCTGTTTTCCTCCCACTTACTTTTTCCCCCCCAGTTTTTTCATTTGATCAATTCACTTTCATTTTGAATCATGTCTCTGCCACTTCACTGAATGAGTGTTTGTTTAACTGAAGATTTAAGGTCATTGTTGTTCGGCAGTACCTATTTCCAACTTGTGCTTATTTCCAGGGGTGTAATTCCCCAGGTGGTGTAGTTGGTTCGTTTGAAGCAGGTCTAAACTCTTTTTTTTTTTCCTTTTTAGCTTTGATTGTACAGTCAAAGGAATCAGTGTTTATACCTGTGGTCATACAACATAGATTGAAGTGTACAGAAACCTTTAAGGCTCCTGTGGAGCAGAGAGAAAGCCATAAGTAACTCAGTGCATAAAAGTGTCGACTTAATGACCATCAGGTGGCTGAACACTGAAGCTCACAGGGACCACTCGCTAAAAGTGAAGCTATTAATGCTTTGATAGTGCACTGGTATCGGGTTAAAGTCTATTCACTTACAGCCACAATGCCATAAAAGACCCACTTGTAACCCGCTTCCATGTAATCAATACATAATGTACAGTACATCGTACAGGAAAAATAAATGGAGATGCATTAAGCAGACCTCAGTTCCACGTACAAAGGTAGGAATTGATTGTTGCATAATGGGCTGTTCTGTATGTCCCGTGTCTGTAGGAAACAAATGTATATATATCTGAAGAGTGTTGTCTTTGGCGGCTTCATCGCAAATTTTAATAATCTGTATACTTTTTTTAATATATATATTTCCAGTCTTTGACACAAGAAAATGCCTTGTTTGCACTTGCAGAAATACCTTAAAGATGGTGATTAACTCATAAATAACAGGTGATAAATATTCATAAAGTGTCAGTCAAGGAACACAAATAAATTTCAGTTTTCTTTAACAGTACTTTACTATCCAGGTGGAATACAACAAAATGGAAATTACCAGTAATGTGATACATATAAACATAAACCACAGTGAAAAATTATTACTTTAAATGCTTCTGTGGCATTAAATTGTAAGCACTTAATATCCCGATGTTATTGTTTGTGTATTTATTTGTCCAGGGACCTGTTTGCTTTCACATTTTCATCAGAAGATTAGCAGTACAGCAGTTGCCTGTCACAAGGGAAATACTTTTAATACAATTATCTCTCTGTTGTGGTAGCAGAGCTTCTGTCTTTGTTTGCTTAATTAATACTTTGTTTTGTGTGCTGTTACAACTAAATGTTCTTGCAATTAGAGTGTTGGCTGGAAATGCTACAGCGACAGTGGCCCTCAGCTAGGCACAATTAACACCACAGTGCTTCCATGATTTACTAGACAGGAATATACTTGTCAGGGAAGTGGGTTAAGACTTTCAAATGAAATGCAGGAGTGTGGCCTTTGAGGCAAAGGGATGGTTGAGATGGTAGAAGGTAGCGGGTGCCTGCTTATGTGATAAATACCAGCCAGAAATCACATTTTTAGTAGCTGTCAGTGAGAGGAATGCTGAGGTGTTTCCAAAAAGACCGAATTTTTGGTGATATTCAGGCTGTGGCATGTCAAACTTCAAATTAGGATTAAAAAGCACTTCAAGATTGCTCGCTTGGGGCTTGAGATTTAGAGTCGGGGATTTAAGGTTGGTGCACAGCTTCTTCCTCTGGGCCAAAATACTCAACACACGATGGACAGGAAGCAACTTCTTTAAACTCTGAAATGCTTATAACCTGAATTCTACAGCTACTGCCAAACATCTTAGGCAGGTGTATGTCATTTCATCATTACTTCATGCACAAAAGAGCCTAGCAAAAGGAGTTAGATGTGATTTTAGGTGTGAACATGGCCCAATGAATCTATTAGTGGGCACAAATATGCTGTTAGCCCCTTACTGACCCCTCAATCTCCTGTGAGTGTCTGTTTCCATCAATGTGCATCAGTTCCTTTGATTAAACTGTAACTTTATATTTAGACAAATGGCCCCTCTGAAAGATAGAATAACTCAGGAACCACATTATTTTAAATATCGAGTTTTAGAGATGGAGATTTCCACTCAAATTTACAGTTAATCAAATTACCAAAGACCAGTTGGCACACAGTGGACAGGAGGTTTCAGGGATCTAGAGGAGCTGCATTTTGGTAAACCAAAGACCAGGCAATCAGGACGTGGATGAGAAGAGAACAGGAATAATGGTGGTGAAACCCTCCTCTGCAGCTGTCCCCATGCCTCTAATGAACATGGTCATGGATGAAGGTGGAGATGTGTCAAAGGTTGTTTGTATAGTCCAATTTAATCGCACCCTGCAAAGCTATGAATACATGTGTTTCCACTGTGGCCTCACAGCAAGGGATGACTATTCACACATACACTGGAAACACAACAGGATGCCAATTATTGTGAATTTAACTGCTACGCAAAAGGTCAAAGGTTCAACTTGATGCAAATGTCCTGTAATACAAAGGACCTGGCAACAAACACATAAATGACTTTTGTACTGATTCTGTCATGAAACACAGGCACATAGTTGTTTACTACTCAACTCGCCTAATAGGTACTAAGACTAGAACACCGCCTCCTTGTTTCTGTATATGTGAACATAACATCGGGGTTCTCCACAGGATGCAAACCCCTGGTCTGTGTCTCCAGAATAAAGAAGGTTCTGTTACAGTGCACAAAAAGGTGAAGTAAAACCGTCTGCAGCAGTTGTGGAACAAAGAGTCATGGACAGATGAGTCATAAATCAGCCCTCACCAGGAAAGTGTGGGGGGAAGAAAGGCACAGCTCATGAGCCAAAGTGTACTACCACCGCCCCCCCACCCCCCACCACCACCACTACCACCTCATCTGTGAAACATGGTGGAGGTGGAATTATGGTTTGTCATGTTTGTTTGCTCCCCATTAGCTACTGTGACAACTACTCCTACTCAGGTCCAGATACATGCACTCATTACTGTATTTACGACTGTTATTGAACTGTAACCAGATGTTTAATATGTTGACTTTATTTAAATATTGCACCTATCGTCTAGTATTCAGGTGAAGTGTTGCACTTGCAACATTGCACATGCAGCTTGTCCTCAATTATTCTATCATTATTATTACTGTTATTATTAACTAAATAATTATCAGCAGCACTGTAGTAGTAGAAAGAGTAGTGGCCATATTTAAGTCAAGAGCACAGCAGTCTTTTCTATTTAAAATCCAATGTGCAGCACACTGCACTGTATATGTGTACAGACAAATACGCTAGAAAACCACATTTCCCATGATGCCCCGCTCGACTGCAGACCCGCCCCCTCCGTTTGAATGGCAAGTTGTTTGTTTCAGTCCGACCAGCTGCTAACTATTCCAGTCGGAGAGCAAACATGGGGACCAGCGCTCCACTGCTTTCCCATTTAACAGGTCTGAAAAGCTGCGGGGAGATGATCAGGAAGTTACTTCCCCTTTCACATTTTTTCTTCAAAATAAAGGCACAGGAATTGAATCAGTGCAAAGCACAACAGTATTTCCGTTGAAATGAATGAGGGGGCTGTGTTTCTCTCACAGTGCTCTCATCTGTAGCTAAGACCTAGTCAACATCTGAAAGTTGTTTCACAGTTAATCATTTTACGTGTTTATGGTGGTGTGTGGTTGAGTGACAGCTCCATAGACAGTCACTAGCAGTTAGCTCTTTGCTAAGGCATCGGCAGGGCTAGGCGGCTACATCCAGAGGGCTCCGGCTACCTCCAGCGGTTGACACGGGCTGCAGTGTACGTGTTTGTTTGCCAATTTTCGGATAGGTTTTTGTGACAATATGGCTTGTTGAAGTGTAGACTAACCGACCGTCGAAGGAGTCTGTGTTGCAGTTTTTTCGGTAAGTAAATTTCTCACTATTTTACCTGGATGTTTGCACTCATTAGCATGTATTAGCATATTTTACCGCTGGCTTATAGAGGACCGGAGCAGCTAATGTTAGGAACGCTGTTGCGGTGTGTTCCGTGCTCTCACAGTCTGTTTATTGTGGGAATACTAGGCTACATGGACAGAGCAGCTCCGTCAGTAAGCGACTGCTGTTGTTTCTGTGCTGCTGTAACTGTAAGTGGATAGTGGATGGCGGCAGCGGTGAAAGCCGGGAAAATATTAATAAATATTGCTCCGAGCTAAGTGGGCAGATTCTCGGCCGGCTGACCCGTAGAGTAACCGCCTCTCTGCCAAACATGGAAAGTACACTCCCACTAAAATCCAAGATGGCGCAGCTCAAATGCCCATGGTTTGGTCACAAAACCGTCTCCCCAAAACCAATGGGTGACGTCACAGGTGCTACGTCCATGTCTTATACAGTCTATGAGTGGACCCCACTGTTGTTATTTATTAAGTCCATTGCTTTCTTCAATGAAACCTCCGACCTTGTTTGTGCTGGAGACTTTTATTTTGAAAACCCAGGCCAGAAGTGTGAGCGGTTCCGTTGCAGTTTTGACAGCAGGTCCGTTTTCCTTTTTTTTTTTTTTTTTTTTTTAACCTCTGCTTTCTTTATTCCACCCTGCCTCCCTCTTTCTTTCTCTATTTAATACGCCTTAGCCTGCCGCGTGTGTGTATTTATTTATTTATGCATCTTATTTGAAAGTCTCTAGGTTTTAACATTTTAGTCGCTCCTCAAATGAGAAGACGTAAAAGATGGAGCTTCACATTTTAGAGCACAGCTTGAAAGTGGCGAGTATAGAGAAAGAGGGGATCCAGATTTGCACTCACGGATTAATAAAACTCGCCTTCTTGGCCTCCAAAACAAGGTACGTAACTTCCCAGACGTGATACCAGTGTGAAAACGTGTGTTATGTGTTTGTGTGCGGGTTTTTTTTGTTTTGTTTTTTTCTCACGCTGCTCGGCGCTGAGCATGTTTACTGTGAAGGGACTGCTGTTGTTAACGTTACAGCAAACTAATGCCGGGGGCTGCATGCACTTGTGTGCTTGTGTTGGACGGTAAGCGGCGTTGATTCGGGTCCTGTAGTTGTTGTCGCGGCTCGAAAAAGGCAGATTCGGGTGTTGTTCCGAGAGCAGCCGAGTGCGTTCGGTCTCTGCCACCAGTTTCCAGGCCTGTCCCTGTTCTGTAGTGTCATTTTGTAGCTTTGTGCCATCTGTGGCTGGGTCGACGCCAGCGGGTGTGTGTGTGTCTGTGTGTGTGTTTATATGTATGCGTGTGTGCAGTCTGAAAACCATATAAGAAAAAAATAAAAAAAAAACTTGTAGCCTGTCCATTAAAGTAGACATTCACTGTCATTCACCCTCAGGAAACTTTCATTTAAATCGCCTGTGCAGGGACATAAACAACAGGCCTTTACACTGTCACAGTTTTTATTACCACCAGAGTCTATTAATATTAAGCCTAAGCAAATGAGTTCACTTCGCTGACACGCTGGCTGTGTCCTCCATGGCTGTTTTACAGCAGGCAGTCAGACATTAGCCCCAGTGATCAACTCTGCCTCTGTGCTGAAGTTACTGATAAAACAGAAAAGTTTTTTCAGATCACTGGTCACATGATGCAATAAAAATAAAAAATACCCTCAGGATTTAACCAGTGAGCACTGTCACCATCGATACATCAGCTGATAATTCTTCTGATTAATTCTTTGGTTTGTAAAATATCAGGAACACAGTCAAGACTGCACATCAAGGAACAAAACACCTTTTAGATGTCTTTTAGTTTGCAATGATATAAACCGGAGAAAAGCAGCAAATCCTAATTTATTTTTCTGTCAATCAGCTGATCAGTTAATTGTTTCAGCTGTTTAACTCAATAACATAAGCTCATCACTGTCAGCTCCTCTTGGATGGATGTGTGTGTCCCCCCATGTTTGATTACCTATACACACTCTGAGTTCTTGTTTATCAACCTGAGCTCTCCATTATGTGCACAGTGCAGGTTTTAAGTCATCTTTTTTTATTTTCCTATTTTTCTTTTCTAACTACGTCATCCAGTTGCTTCTTAAAGCAGCTTGTGGTGTCGTGATGTTCGCCTCAAACCACACTTTTAGCATCTGAAATGGGATAGGCCGAACTTGCTGTGTTGATGTAAGTGAGGAAGTGAACACATGATAAATGTGGTTTTGCTTTTAAACCAACTCGTTTGTCGCACGCGTGAACTGCAGCTTTGATGCTGTCAGTGACAAGCAGCTGATAAATAAGTCAGAAACCTCTTGGTCCTGTCCGATATCAGATATCACAGGCTCATTATCACCAAACTCAGATGTTAAAGAAAATGTGAATAAACTAAAATAATAATGTTTCATATAAAGAGTTCATCAGGAAGTGACACATCCATTTCACCTGTTTGTAAGGTCATAATAGTCGACATATTACTGATTGTGTTCGGTCTGTGGGTGTGATTAGGTTTTTTTTTGTTTGCTTGTTTTTTTTTTCCTTTTATGCACCGCAGTGGAAACAGTTGTGATTTTTCATTTCTGGATTTGGGTTTTAACAAGTAAACAATTATACTTTAGTTACTGAAACTGAAATACTGAAAAGTATTTTTACTTTGTTGTAATTCCCCCTCCGTGTTGTTCAGGCTGGTTAAGCAGTATGTGTATGAGCATCAGCTCAGACTTTTCAGTTTGTTCTCACATTTTTTTGTTAAAGCGAGTTGGAAATGTCAGGAAATTCCACGACAGAGAAGTAAGAAAAACAAATGAAAGACTCCTTTTCTCTGATCGAATGAGTTCTGTCAGACCCTGAAAGGCTCTGTCAAATCCTCCCAGACTTAGCTGAATGCAGGATTTAGTGTTTGGGGCAGATTCTTAAGTGGTGCACCTTGTTTGAGGCTGGATGTTTGGGTGGTCATGGCAGCCATTCATTAATGATTACATAAGTTCATATCATTTGACTGCAGAACATGAGTGTCCCTCAGATGACACCGGTTTTGCAACTAGTTTCTTTTTCTTTTTCCCGTCCTTGGTTTTATGTTGTTGAAGTAACAGCTTTGACGAACCTTAGTGCCTCCTCTTTGATGAGCGCCTTCAGCAGTTTACCATCTCTTATCATGGTGTTGGATTGTCCCGCCTCTCTGAACATATCATGAGCAGTTTGCATGCTTAAGTGTTGATTTGCTAAATCTAATTTTTTTTCTACAGTTTTACGATTAAATCATTCACCTTGCCTTGTCAGTTTTTCCATGAACAGCTAACTAACGTTTATTTAAGAAAACACAGAAAATGAAGGAAAAAATTTATGATTTACACAAAGATGAGAAACTGGTAATAGTGGGAAACTCCTGTCATGTTCGAAGAGATAGAATTCTAACCTAGGATGATATGATTTCATTATAAACCTCACTGTGAACCCAGCCGAGGTAAATGTATGCTCCATATTTGCAATTTATTCCTAAAATTCAATTTCACACTTGTTTACTGGAAAAATGTCTTCAAATATAAATAGTTCTGGACTGTCATTGGAAAAATATTGATAGAGGTGCCAATATAGTACCGGAGTTTCTGTACCAATACAAAGATACAACACTTTTATATCAACGTGCATTAGCCTTTTTTTTTTTGCATATAACATACGTCACACTGCTCAGTGCACCAGTGTTAAAATACACTGTACCTGCTCAGCACCGAATGACCGACAAAGTCTGGTGGAGTATCTAGAGATAAAGAGTCATATATTTAGTAAGATTCATCAGATGGTCAGAGCTCGAGTCCAGATGAATACTACTGTTTCTCTGTGTCGGCTGGATGTGCAAATAATTTACTGTTTGCTAACAACTTTTATATCAGTGTTGTCTTTTCAGCTTGTTCCTCTGTGGCATCTGTTCTTAACAAAACATAATCATCTAAAGTTTAAAAAGAAAAAAGTTTCCTAACATAAATCAGAAGTGCAAATAAGCTTCAGAATCTTATTTTGCATTTTTCTCATGACGACTCATATGAGATAAATTCAACTTGTTAACAACTAAAACTAAATGAGTTTGTGTAGGACGTTTTTTAGTGATTTTCCTAATAATAAATCAACATAATTATTTTCTTTAATTTGTTCCTGAGGTTAGTTTTTACAAACACATTTGCATGTGTTGGAGCACAGCACTTTGTAATATGAACTCATCTAAATACTCCCTTGTATAAACATGCAGGCTAAATGTTCAGTGCCCCCCCCCCCCCACTGAAGGGGGAAAATCTCAGCAGTGATTTGCTGTTTCATTGTAAGTAAAGTAAGTCATTAATTAGTGCTCGTAATGACACAATCATGATTAGAGGAGTATTATCAGCCCAGGCGCAAGAAACAAACAAAAAAAAAAATCCAGCGTTCATCATCCTAATGTTGCAGCTCTCCAACACAGCACACTGCAAGTCAAAGTGACACTTGACAGCTCATTTAATTCCAAGAGAAAATGCTGCTGTTTCCATAGAGAGCATTGCCGAGAGTCTCTCTGTTATTCCCCTGTCGTTCTTCACACCTTACAGCCAAATATGAAGTGCGAGCATTCACTAGCTGGCCTGTAAAGAATGTGATTATCACAGGAGTGTTGTGCATAGTGTTTTTCCAGTGCAATGCTTCCCTTTGTGCTTAAGAAAGTCTGCTGGACATGATTTCAAGCTGATTTTTCTTTTTAAACAATATCCTTTACCATCCTGGAACATTTGTGTTATGGTAAATTAAATCCTGACACTTGGATTTCAGACCGAGTCAGCCGAACAACCTCAGACGCACCAAGGGATAATTGTGGTGAGGAGTATTTTAGAAAAGAGCGGTCTTGACAAAATGGATTCTGTTATTTGATCGGGGTCACAGAAACATTCGTGGATGTAATTCAGATTTTTTTTGATACTACTGGAAATGTAAAAAAGTCGGTAAACACAAGCAGCTGCACAAGAACTGAAATGAAATAAAATCCAATGAGAGATTAACACAGTTATGATCTGAATCAGTATCATGTGATCACAGATTAGATTAAACGAGATCAAATATCTGACCAGACCAGTTTCTGTACTCGACAGTTTAAACTACTGCACTAACACTCTAATGTCATTATAATGTCATTACATTCATCGAGGTAATTTGTCTTAATGCCAATTATGATATCAGGTCATATCCTCTATGTTTGTGTATTTAAAAGCATCTCTTGATCATCGAGATTCCTCTCACAGCATGGCTTGCCCCCCTTTGTGTTGTGGAGGTTTATACAGGAAGCAGAGCAGCGATGTGCTGTATTCATGATGTGGTTATGAGCCTGATATTCGATATAAAACAATAAAGAAGACATTTACAGGCACAGATGCAGTCTCGTGTTGGCTCCCTGCACATCTCATTGTTGGATGCTCTCATGTGAATCTGTCTCCTTAATTCTGCTAATATACAACTGGATGTGTCCTATGTCATGAAAGCTTCAGGCAGCAGCAGAGCTAAAGGAGACAGGAACTGTTCGACTGACTGGAGACATGACGTATGTCGTCTTTGTCCAGCTTAGAGCTTTTCTCAGGACAGACCCCCACTCTTTTTTATCTCTTTTTTTTTTTATCATGAATTAATTTACTTCATTTACCTACTCTCCTTTTCTTTTCTCTCCCCCTTGTTCAGATGCAAGTTTTTCAGTTTGACAGAGACTCCGGAGGACTACACCATTATCGTGGACGAGGAGGGCTTTAAAGGTGGGCCTCGCTTCGTGGATCTTTAAAGTCACTGTGGCAACCATAGATCGGGCAGCAGGAAAAGATCACATTGTGTAATCTCTGATTCTCTCCGGTACCACGAGGCTTTAGCTGCCAGTGTTTGAGCACACTTTGTCATTATGGATGTGAGGCCAGGCTGCTGCTTGCTGTGTTTTGTGGTTGGCTGAGTGAGTGAATCCATGTCATTACACACCCTTTTCCAGGGTGACCCTCCTTGGTTACCCTGGAGACTACAGGCTATTTGTTGCACAACTGGCTCAGGTATTTTCTACTGGTGACTGGCTCTGAGTGTGCTAGTGCCTGTTTTCTGTTGAAAGTATGAAACAATGCCGGGCACCGTTTTTAAAACTTCCGAAAGAGACTAAAAATATATATTTTTGACCCTAATATGGACAATATGTAATATATCCACATGAATATTTCTAAGGCATAATTAAGACTAACACTGAAGTAAACAGCAGGATGTCAATCATTATACAATCCAATCCATTCACAGTGCATGGACTACACTGAAGTCGATGTTGGCTATTAAATCTACAAAGATGTTTCTGATATTAAAAGCCTGTGGTACACTTACTTAATATAATACTATTAAATGTAAAAAAAAATTAATTAGCTTTTTAATCAGTGTTAGGACTGCAACTAACAATTATGTTCTCGATGTGATAATTATTTTCTTGATTCATCAAAAGTGGTAAAAAAAACGTCCATAACAACCTCACTGAGCCCACAGTGATATCCTCCTGCCCAGCGCTTCAGAACCAAAACATTTACTATCATTAACTATTATATCAGATTAAAAACAAGCAGGAAATCCTCGTGTTTGAGAAGCTGAAACCAAAAGCAAAGCAAATATTTGACATTTTCACTTGAAAAACGACTGAATGAAATGAATTGATCATCAAAATAGTTGCCTGTTTATTTTCTTTCAATAGTCTGATTAATTATTCACCTAATTGTTGCAGCTCTGACCAGTATTACAGTCCTAGTTTCAAAGCATAACTTCTGAGATTCATTATTTCACCTCTGAGGCGTCTGAATTCCCCAGAGATCGTTTATCAGTTAACAGGTGAAGGTGTGAAGGTGTAATGACAAATATTAAAATGTAGTGTTACAGTAAATCATGAAGGGCAGAAGAGTCAGCAGCTCAGTGAACTGACTCACTAACGTGTTGTACTGCAACATCTAAGATTAGCTAATAGTCACCATAAGCTACTGGTCACACCTCCTGACCAAGTGAGGCTGGAGCAGGAAAAACCCCTGAATCTGTTGAACGGAGCATTTTATTGCTTATTAATTAATCTTTTTATTTGTAAGGTGAATGATTTTCTATTGCTTCTTACAAAAGTTACATAATTTTAAAATTAATTTTCTGTGTTTTAGTCTTAAAGTTGATGATTTTGAATTACTGGTCAAATCTTTTGACTGTATCTTTTATTTCTCTTCAGAAAGTCTAGTCAAACAGGAGTAAATACCACCGTCTAGACTGGAATTTAGTAGGACAGGAGGAAAAGCTTGTCCAGTTCTTAATCTGGGGCTGCTGCTATGTCACTGACTCTAACATTGGGTGGAGAAATAATGTTTTATTTTTTATAATATCAGGTAAAGAAATAGCATCAGAAGCAGCACTCAGAATTTCTTAAAACAAAAGCATCAGCAGAAAATATGAAAAACAGGAACTAGCACAGATAAAAAATAAGGAACAGTCATTACTCAAGCTCATGTCTCACTTTAACTACCCCATCTCTTTTCTATTTATTCCAAACTTAAATCATCACCTGTGCATTTTCCTGGAAATGAGTCAGCAGACATCAGATGTTCTAACAACTACAAATAAATAGTTTCATGAACTGGCTACAGGTGAAGTCACTGTTGTGCATTTTAAATTCAGCTGTGTTACTGCCACTGTGACAAAAGCAAAAGTCCCTTGACATTGTTTACTTTGTGTTGTGCATTTCTGCCGAAATCTGCAGAAATCACCTTTTCTCAAGGCTTATTGCTCAGCTTTTTGCTCAGAACTGCTGCAGACGTGTACGTCTGCCTCTTTCTGACATGACTGTCTGTCCGTTCCCAGAGCTGCCCCAGTCCGAGCACATCAGTGTTGCTGATGCCACGTGGTTGGCCCTTAACGTGGTGTCGGGGGGTGGCAACGCCTCCAATTCGCAACCCATCGGAGTCACCAAAATCGCTAAGTCAGTCATCGCGCCGCTGGCCGACCACAATATCTCCGTTTTCATGCTGTCGACGTATCAGACAGACTTCATTCTGGTGAGTGTGGATTATAATGTCCTAACACTACTTCTGTATCATGTAGAGAGACTGAGAGAAATGGTTCATGACAGCAGTCACTGCCGCACTCAGTAATTCAGCAAAGGAGACTGAAAACTGGCAACAGCATCAAACAACCAGAACCAGAACCAGGTCCTAGAATTAATCCTTCCAAAATATATATTTGGAGACTTGGTGTATCCTGTAGGATTAAAAGACAAGGCAAGGTTGTTTGTATTGTGCCTTTTAGCAACATGCCAACTCAAATTTGCATTACATAAGACATAAAAGGCATTAAGACGAGCTATTAGAGAAACACAAGGCAATAAAAGACACATTTAAATTGGATTATAGGGTAAAACAGGGTAGAAGATAAAAATACGCATAAATAGAATAAAACAGATAAAACCAGAGAATAAAAATTACAGTGCAGTTGGAACAGAAAGTTCAAAGGCTCTAATGGTGACAAGATTTTACAGCGGTTATGCAGTAAAATATGTCCAGTTGATAGAAACTACTACACCACAGTTCTCCTTCCACCATCTGTCTGTATGTTCAGCGATGACTGTGCTGTACAATGGACGAAATTTTCTTGTGGCTACTTCACAATAAAAGCCACCCTGGGTTTCACCGGTTGAACGCTTTTAATGTGAAGTTCCAGGACAGCTGCAGGAGAGTGAACAGTGAACTGTGGGGCTTTTATCTTTATAGATAAAATTACAAACAGTAGCGGTGGCTTATATACATGCATTGTGTCCTGTGAAGGTAATTTGAATCTGACTAACAATAAAATAAAATTTATTACATTTTTCATCCAAGAATAAATTTAATAATAAAATAAATCAAATCAATCAAACAATAGAATATCTAATACAACACAAACTTGGAGAAATTTGATTAGAAATGACCAAGTTTCTTGTTTTTGTGTGGAAATCTAATCATCTGTTTAAGAGCTTGCGTTTGATCAGGGTCACAGGATGCTTTCAAAGTCGCATTATTTGTCTATTATACAACCACTGGCAACACAATTGTTTACATCCACATGCCTGACTTGAAAAAGCAATAACCTTGGATATAATGTTCCTTCCACAGCCCCACTTCCTTTGATTTAGGAAGAAATCCTCTCTCATACCGAAGCCTTTTTGGCCACAGGGAGTCTTTTTTTATTGCCTTGCTTCAGTGGAAAAACAAGGTCTGCTGAACAGCTCTGGCATGTTTATGAAAATGAAAGAAAAAAACCCTGTGTCAATGCTGATAATCTGTTATGTAAAGGGGATCAGCAGCTCAGCCTCTTTCTGGAATTCCAGGTATCATAGTCGGGCCGGTTTCCTATCTCGACACTGGCTGCTCCTACCCACAATCCTAATTATCGGTGTATTGGATAAAAGGAGGCAAAAACCTGCTGCGTTCACCCTGTCGTTCACACCCACCACCCATCTTCACCTCGCACTGTGTCGGATCGTATTACAGAATCTCTGAGCTCTAAGCAGGCCAAAAGACAGACCAGCTTAAGATGTGTGTGTGTTTTTTTTCCACTGTTCGGATCTTTTGTGTTACATAAAGTAGTAAAGCCTGACCCAAATGATGAATGCACTCGTTTAGTCTGAGCCAGTATCCTGACCGAGGGAGGCTGCTCAGAGCGGCACACCGGCTTCTCACAAGCAACTTTACCCTCTGCTCACACACACACAGAAATTCACCTGAAGTAAAATCTGTTGGATAAAGAAACACTCACCTTTCTATCAAGAGCAATAGATTTTGTTGAGAGACAACAAAGGCTTCATTTATTGATCCAAGTCAAAATTAACTATCAATTTACTGTCCTCTATTATATTTAATGTTTAGGTTCCTGCTTGCATAAAGACTAAATGTAAAAAAAAACAAAAAAAAAAGAGCTCACTGTAGTTTGGATCATGATGAAGCAGTTTGCGGGAAAAAGGTCATTTTCCATTTGATCAAAGTATTTACAGAATGCAAAGCCACTGAACAAAACTATAGAGCAAATAGGTTTTGGCCGATTTTGACGCCTTACGGCCGTATGACATCAAAATCAGCCAAAAAAAGTCAAAAAAATTTTTGACCTCAAAATGTCATAAAAAAACGTTATGACGTTTTTTATGACATTGGGAGGTGAAAAATTTTTTTGACTTTTTTTGGCCGAAAAAAATGCCTTACTATACTATGACGTTTTTTATGACATTTTGAGGTCAAAATTTTTTTTTACTTTTTTTGGCCGAATAAAACGCCTTACTATACTATGACGTTTTTTATGACATTTTGAGGTCAAAAATTTTTTTGACTTTTTTTGGCCGAATAAAACGCCATACTATACTATGACGTTTTTTATGACATTTTGAGGTCAAAAATTTTTTGGACTTTTTTTGGCCGAAAAAAATGCCTTACTATACTATGACGTTTTTTATGACATTTTGAGGTCAAAAATTTTTTTGACTTTTTTTGGCCGAATAAAACGCCTTACTATACTATGACGTTTTTTATGACATTTTGAGGTCAAAAATTTTTTTGACTTTTTTTGGCCGATTTTGACGCCTTACTATACTATGACGTTTTTTATGACATTTTGAGGTCAAAAAAAATTTTGACTTTTTTGGCTGATTTTGACGCCTTACTATACTATGACGTTTTTTATGACATTTTGAGGTCAAAAAAAATTTTGACTTTTTTTGGCCGAAAAAAACGCCTTACTATACTATGACGTTTTTTATGACATTTTGAGGTCAAAAATTTTTTGGACTTTTTTTGGCCGAAAAAAACGCCTTACTATACTATGACGTTTTTTATGACATTTTGAGGTCAAAAAATGTTTTGACTTTTTTTGGCCGAAAAAAACGCCTTACTATACTATGACGTTTTTTATGACATTTTGAGGTCAAAAAAATTTTGGACTTTTTTTGGCCGAAAAAAACGCCTTACTATACTATGACGTTTTTTATGACATTTTGAGGTCAAAAAAATTTTGGACTTTTTTTGGCCGAAAAAAACGCCTTACTATACTATGACGTTTTTTATGACATTTTGAGGTCAAAAATTTTTTTGACTTTTTTTGGCCGAAAAAAACGCCTTACTATACTATGACGTTTTTTATGACATTTTGAGGTCAAAAAAATTTTGGACTTTTTTTGGCCGAAAAAAAACGCCTTACTATACTATGACGTTTTTTATGACATTTTGAGGTCAAAAAATTTTTTGACTTTTTTTGGCCGAAAAAAACGCCTTACTATACTATGACGTTTTTTATGACATTTTGAGGTCAAAAATTTTTTGGACTTTTTTTGGCCGAAAAAAACGCCTTACTATACTATGACGTTTTTTATGACATTTTGAGGTCAAAAAATTTTTTGACTTATTTTGGCCGAAAAAAACGCCTTACTATACTATGACGTTTTTTATGACATTTTGAGGTCAAAAATTTTTTTGACTTTTTTTGGCCGAAAAAAACGCCTTACTATACTATGACGTTTTTTATGACATTTTGAGGTCAAAAATTTTTTGGACTTTTTTTGGCCGAAAAAAACGCCTTACTATACTATGACGTTTTTTATGACATTTTGAGGTCAAAAAAAATTTTGACTTTTTTTGGCCGAAAAAAACGCCTTACTATACTATGACGTTTTTTATGACATTTTGAGGTCCAAAATTTTTTTGACTTTTTTTGGCCGAAAAAAACGCCTTACTATACTATGACGTTTTTTATGACATTTTGAGGTCAAAAATTTTTTGGACTTTTTTTGGCCGAAAAAAACGCCTTACTATACTATGACGTTTTTTATGACATTTTGAGGTCAAAAATTTTTTGGACTTTTTTTTGCCGAAAAAAACGCCTTACTATACTATGACGTTTTTTATGACATTTTGAGGTCAAAAAAATTTTGGACTTTTTTTTGCCGAAAAAAACGCCTTACTATACTATGACGTTTTTTATGACATTTTGAGGTCAAAATTTTTTTTGACTTTTTTTGGCCGAAAAAAACGCCTTACTATACTATGACGTTTTTTATGACATTTTGAGGTCAAAAATTTTTTGGACTTTTTTTGGCCGAAAAAAACGCCTTACTATACTATGACGTTTTTTATGACATTTTGAGGTCAAAAAATGTTTTGACTTTTTTTGGCCGAAAAAAACGCCTTACTATACTATGACGTTTTTTATGACATTTTGAGGTCAAAAAAATTTTGGACTTTTTTTGGCCGAAAAAAAACGCCTTACTATACTATGACGTTTTTTATGACATTTTGAGGTCAAAAAAATTTTGGACTTTTTTTGGCCGAAAAAAACGCCTTACTATACTATGACGTTTTTTATGACATTTTGAGGTCAAAAATTTTTTTGACTTTTTTTGGCCGAAAAAAACGCCTTACTATACTATGACGTTTTTTATGACATTTTGAGGTCAAAAAAATTTTGGACTTTTTTTGGCCGAAAAAAACGCCTTACTATACTATGACGTTTTTTATGACATTTTGAGGTCAAAAAATTTTTTGACTTTTTTTGGCCGAAAAAAACGCCTTACTATACTATGACGTTTTTTATGACATTTTGAGGTCAAAAATTTTTTTGACTTTTTTTGGCCGAAAAAAACGCCTTACTATACTATGACGTTTTTTATGACATTTTGAGGTCAAAAAATTTTTTGACTTTATTTGGCCGAAAAAAACGCCTTACTATACTATGACGTTTTTTATGACATTTTGAGGTCAAAAATTTTTTTGACTTTTTTTGGCCGAAAAAAACGCCTTACTATACTATGACGTTTTTTATGACATTTTGAGGTCAAAAATTTTTTGGACTTTTTTTGGCCGAAAAAAACGCCTTACTATACTATGACGTTTTTTATGACATTTTGAGGTCAAAAATTTTTTGGACTTTTTTTGGCCGAAAAAAACGCCTTACTATACTATGACGTTTTTTATGACATTTTGAGGTCAAAAAAAATTTGGACTTTTTTTGGCCGAAAAAAACGCCTTACTATATATGACGTTTTTTATGACATTTTGAGGTCAAAAATTTTTTGGACTTTTTTTGGCCGAAAAAAACGCCTTACTATACTATGACGTTTTTTATGACATTTTGAGGTCAAAAATTTTTTTGACTTTTTTTGGCCGAAAAAAACGCCTTACTATACTATGACGTTTTTTATGACATTTTGAGGTCAAAAATTTTTTGGACTTTTTTTGGCCGAAAAAAACGCCTTACTATACTATGACGTTTTTTATGACATTTTGAGGTCAAAAAAAATTTGGACTTTTTTTGGCCGAAAAAAACGCCTTACTATACTATGACGTTTTTTATGACATTTTGAGGTCAAAAATTTTTTGGACTTTTTTTGGCCGAAAAAAACGCCTTACTATACTATGACGTTTTTTATGACATTTTGAGGTCAAAAATTTTTTTGACTTTTTTTGGCCGAAAAAAACGCCTTACTATACTATGACGTTTTTTATGACATTTTGAGGTCAAAAAAATTTTGGACTTTTTTTTGCCGAAAAAAACGCCTTACTATACTATGACGTTTTTTATGACATTTTGAGGTCAAAAATTTTTTTGACTTTTTTTGGCCGAAAAAAAACGCCTTACTATACTATGACGTTTTTTATGACATTTTGAGGTCAAAAAATGTTTTGACTTTTTTTGGCCGAAAAAAACGCCTTACTATACTATGACGTTTTTTATGACATTTTGAGGTCAAAAAAATTTTGGACTTTTTTTTGGCCGAAAAAAACGCCTTACTATACTATGACGTTTTTTATGACATTTTGAGGTCAAAAAAATTTTGGACTTTTTTTGGCCGAAAAAAACGCCTTACTATACTATGACGTTTTTTATGACATTTTGAGGTCAAAAAAATTTTGGACTTTTTTTTGCCGAAAAAAACGCCTTACTATACTATGACGTTTTTTATGACATTTTGAGGTCAAAAATTTTTTTGACTTTTTTTGGCCGAAAAAAACGCCTTACTATACTATGACGTTTTTTATGACATTTTGAGGTCAAAAATTTTTTTGACTTTTTTTGGCCGAAAAAAACGCCTTACTATACTATGACGTTTTTTATGACATTTTGAGGTCAAAAAAATTTTGGACTTTTTTTGGCCGAAAAAAACGCCTTACTATACTATGACGTTTTTTATGACATTTTGAGGTCCAAAATTTTTTTGACTTTTTTTGGCCGAAAAAAACGCCTTACTATACTATGACGTTTTTTATGACATTTTGAGGTCAAAAAATTTTTTGACTTTTTTTGGCCGAAAAAAACGCCTTACTATACTATGACGTTTTTTATGACATTTTGAGGTCAAAAAAATTTTGGACTTTTTTTGGCCGAAAAAAACGCCTTACTATACTATGACGTTTTTTATGACATTTTGAGGTCAAAAAAATTTTTTGACTTTTTTTGGCCGAAAAAAACGCCTTACTATACTATGACGTTTTTTATGACATTTTGAGGTCAAAAAAATTTTGGACTTTTTTTGGCCGAAAAAAACGCCTTACTATACTATGACGTTTTTTATGACATTTTGAGGTCCAAAATTTTTTTGACTTTTTTTGGCCGAAAAAAACGCCTTACTATACTATGACGTTTTTTATGACATTTTGAGGTCAAAAAATTTTTTGACTTTTTTTGGCCGAAAAAAACGCCTTACTATACTATGACGTTTTTTATGACATTTTGAGGTCAAAATTTTTTTGACTTTTTTTGGCCGAAAAAAACGCCTTACTATACTATGACGTTTTTTATGACATTTTGAGGTCAAAAATTTTTTGGACTTTTTTTGGCCGAAAAAAACGCCTTACTATACTATGACGTTTTTTATGACATTTTGAGGTCAAAAAATGTTTTGACTTTTTTTGGCCGAAAAAAACGCCTTACTATACTATGACGTTTTTTATGACATTTTGAGGTCAAAAATTTTTTTGACTTTTTTTGGCCGAAAAAAACGCCTTACTATACTATGACGTTTTTTATGACATTTTGAGGTCAAAAAAATTTTGGACTTTTTTTGGCCGAAAAAAACGCCTTACTATACTATGACGTTTTTTATGACATTTTGAGGTCCAAAATTTTTTTGACTTTTTTTGGCCGAAAAAAACGCCTTACTATACTATGACGTTTTTTATGACATTTTGAGGTCAAAAATTTTTTGGACTTTTTTTGGCCGAAAAAAACGCCTTACTATACTATGACGTTTTTTATGACATTTTGAGGTCAAAAAATGTTTTGACTTTTTTTGGCCGAAAAAAACGCCTTACTATACTATGACGTTTTTTATGACATTTTGAGGTCAAAAAAATTTTGGACTTTTTTTGGCCGAAAAAAACGCCTTACTATACTATGACGTTTTTTATGACATTTTGAGGTCCAAAATTTTTTTGACTTTTTTTGGCCGAAAAAAACGCCTTACTATACTATGACGTTTTTTATGACATTTTGAGGTCAAAAAAATTTTGGACTTTTTTTGGCCGAAAAAAAACGCCTTACTATACTATGACGTTTTTTATGACATTTTGAGGTCCAAAATTTTTTTGACTTTTTTTGGCCGAAAAAAACGCCTTACTATACTATGACGTTTTTTATGACATTTTGAGGTCAAAAAAATTTTGGACTTTTTTTGGCCGAAAAAAACGCCTTACTATACTATGACGTTTTTTATGACATTTTGAGGTCAAAAAAATTTTGGACTTTTTTTGGCCGAAAAAAACGCCTTACTATACTATGACGTTTTTTATGACATTTTGAGGTCAAAAATTTTTTTGACTTTTTTTGGCCGAAAAAAACGCCTTACTATACTATGACGTTTTTTATGACATTTTGAGGTCAAAAATTTTTTTGACTTTTTTTGGCCGAAAAAAACGCCTTACTATACTATGACGTTTTTTATGACATTTTGAGGTCAAAAAAAATTTTGACTTTTTTTGGCCGAAAAAAACGCCTTACTATACTATGACGTTTTTTATGACATTTTGAGGTCAAAAATTTTTTGGACTTTTTTTGGCCGAAAAAAACGCCTTACTATACTATGACGTTTTTTATGACATTTTGAGGTCAAAAATTTTTTGGACTTTTTTTTGCCGAAAAAAACGCCTTACTATACTATGACGTTTTTTATGACATTTTGAGGTAAAAAAAAATTTGGACTTTTTTTGGCCGAAAAAAACGCCTTACTATACTATGACGTTTTTTATGACATTTTGAGGTCAAAAATTTTTTTGACTTTTTTTGGCCGAAAAAAACGCCTTACTATACTATGACGTTTTTTATGACATTTTGAGGTCAAAAAATTTTTTGACTTTTTTTGGCCGAAAAAAACGCCTTACTATACTATGACGTTTTTTATGACATTTTGAGGTCAAAAAATTTTTTGACTTTTTTTGGCCGAAAAAAACGCCTTACTATACTATGACGTTTTTTATGACATTTTGAGGTAAAAAAAAATTTTGACTTTTTTTGGCCGAAAAAAACGCCTTACTATACTATGACGTTTTTTATGACATTTTGAGGTCAAAAAAAATGTGGACTTTTTTTGGCCGATTTTGACGCCTTACTATACTATGACGTTTTTTATGACATTTTGAGGTCAAAAAAAATTTGGACTTTTTTTGGCCGAAAAAAACGCCTTACTATACTATGACGTTTTTTATGACATTTTGAGGTCAAAAATTTTTTTGACTTTTTTTTGGCCGAAAAAAACGCCTTACTATACTATGACGTTTTTTATGACATTTTGAGGTCAAAAATTTTTTTGACTTTTTTTTGGCCGAAAAAAACGCCTTACTATACTATGACGTTTTTTATGACATTTTGAGGTCAAAATTTTTTTTGACTTTTTTTGGCCGAAAAAAACGCCTTACTATACTATGACGTTTTTTATGACATTTTGAGGTCAAAAAAATTTTGGACTTTTTTTGGCCGAAAAAAACGCCTTACTATACTATGACGTTTTTTATGACATTTTGAGGTCAAAAAATTTTTTGACTTTTTTTGGCCGAAAAAAACGCCTTACTATACTATGACGTTTTTTATGACATTTTGAGGTCAAAAAATTTTTTGACTTTTTTTGGCCGAAAAAAACGCCTTACTATACTATGACGTTTTTTATGACATTTTGAGGTCAAAAATTTTTTGGACTTTTTTTGGCCGAAAAAAACGCCTTACTATACTATGACGTTTTTTATGACATTTTGAGGTCAAAAAATTTTTTGACTTTATTTGGCCGAAAAAAACGCCTTACTATACTATGACGTTTTTTATGACATTTTGAGGTCAAAAATTTTTTGGACTTTTTTTGGCCGAAAAAAACGCCTTACTATACTATGATGTTTTTTATGACATTTTGAGGTCAAAAAAAATTTGGACTTTTTTTGGCCGAAAAAAACGCCTTACTATACTATGACGTTTTTTATGACATTTTGAGGTCAAAAATTTTTTTGACTTTTTTTGGCCGAAAAAAACGCCTTCTATACTATGACGTTTTTTATGACATTTTGAGGTCAAAAAAATTTTGGACTTTTTTTGGCCGAAAAAAACGCCTTACTATACTATGACGTTTTTTATGACATTTTGAGGTCAAAAATTTTTTTGACTTTTTTTGGCCGAAAAAAACGCCTTACTATACTATGACGTTTTTTATGACATTTTGAGGTCAAAAAAAATTTGGACTTTTTTTGGCCGAAAAAAACGCCTTACTATACTATGACGTTTTTTATGACATTTTGAGGTCAAAAAATTTTTTGACTTTTTTTGGCCGAAAAAAACGCCTTACTATACTATGACGTTTTTTATGACATTTTGAGGTCAAAAAATTTTTTGACTTTTTTTGGCCGAAAAAAACGCCTTACTATACTATGACGTTTTTTATGACATTTTGAGGTCAAAAATTTTTTTGACTTTTTTTGGCCGAAAAAAACGCCTTACTATACTATGACGTTTTTTATGACATTTTGAGGTCAAAAAATTTTTTGACTTTTTTTGGCCGAAAAAAACGCCTTACTATACTATGACGTTTTTTATGACATTTTGAGGTCAAAAAAATTTTGGACTTTTTTTGGCCGAAAAAAACGCCTTACTATACTATGACGTTTTTTTATGACATTTTGAGGTCAAAAAAATTTTGGACTTTTTTTGGCCGAAAAAAACGCCTTACTATACTATGACGTTTTTTATGACATTTTGAGGTCTAAAATTTTTTTGACTTTTTTTGGCCGATTTTGACGCCTTACTATACTATGACGTTTTTTATGACATTTTGAGGTCCAAAATTTTTTGGACTTTTTTTGGCCGAAAAAAACGCCTTACTATACTATGACGTTTTTTATGACATTTTGAGGTCAAAAAAATTTGGACTTTTTTTGGCCGAAAAAAACGCCTTACTATACTATGACGTTTTTTATGACATTTTGAGGTCTAAAATTTTTTTGACTTTTTTTGGCCGATTTTGACGCCTTACTATACTATGACGTTTTTTATGACATTTTGAGGTCAAAAAATTTTTTGACTTTTTTTGGCCGAAAAAAACGCCTTACTATACTATGACGTTTTTTATGACATTTTGAGGTCAAAAAAATTTTGGACTTTTTTTTGCCGAAAAAAACGCCTTACTATACTATGACGTTTTTTATGACATTTTGAGGTCAAAAATTTTTTGGACTTTTTTTGGCCGAAAAAAACGCCTTACTATACTATGACGTTTTTTATGACATTTTGAGGTCAAAAAAATTTTGGACTTTTTTTGGCCGAAAAAAACGCCTTACTATACTATGACGTTTTTTATGACATTTTGAGGTCCAAAATTTTTTGGACTTTTTTTGGCCGAAAAAAACGCCTTACTATACTATGACGTTTTTTATGACATTTTGAGGTCAAAAAATTTTTTGACTTTTTTTGGCCGAAAAAAACGCCTTACTATACTATGACGTTTTTTATGACATTTTGAGGTCAAAAATTTTTTTGACTTTTTTTGGCCGAAAAAAACGCCTTACTATACTATGACGTTTTTTATGACATTTTGAGGTCAAAAAATTTTTTGACTTTTTTTGGCCGAAAAAAACGCCTTACTATACTATGACGTTTTTTATGACATTTTGAGGTCAAAAAATTTTTTGACTTTTTTTGGCCGAAAAAAACGCCTTACTATACTATGACGTTTTTTATGACATTTTGAGGTCAAAAAAAATTTGGACTTTTTTTGGCCGAAAAAAACGCCTTACTATACTATGACGTTTTTTATGACATTTTGAGGTCAAAAAAAATTTGGACTTTTTTTGGCCGATTTTGACGCCTTACTATACTATGACGTTTTTTATGACATTTTGAGGTCAAAAAAAATTTGGACTTTTTTTGGCCGAAAAAAACGCCTTACTATACTATGACGTTTTTTATGACATTTTGAGGTCAAAAATTTTTTTGACTTTTTTTGGCCGAAAAAAACGCCTTACTATACTATGACGTTTTTTATGACATTTTGAGGTCAAAAAAATTTTGGACTTTTTTTGGCCGAAAAAAACGCCTTACTATACTATGACGTTTTTTATGACATTTTGAGGTCCAAAATTTTTTGGACTTTTTTTGGCCGAAAAAAACGCCTTACTATACTATGACGTTTTTTATGACATTTTGAGGTCAAAAAATTTTTTGACTTTTTTTGGCCGAAAAAAACGCCTTACTATACTATGACGTTTTTTATGACATTTTGAGGTCAAAAATTTTTTTGACTTTTTTTGGCCGAAAAAAACGCCTTACTATACTATGACGTTTTTTATGACATTTTGAGGTCAAAAAATTTTTTGACTTTTTTTGGCCGAAAAAAACGCCTTACTATACTATGACGTTTTTTATGACATTTTGAGGTCAAAAAATTTTTTGACTTTTTTTGGCCGAAAAAAACGCCTTACTATACTATGACGTTTTTTATGACATTTTGAGGTCAAAAAAAATTTGGACTTTTTTTGGCCGAAAAAAACGCCTTACTATACTATGACGTTTTTTATGACATTTTGAGGTCAAAAAAAATTTGGACTTTTTTTGGCCGATTTTGACGCCTTACTATACTATGACGTTTTTTATGACATTTTGAGGTCAAAAAAAATTTGGACTTTTTTTGGCCGAAAAAAACGCCTTACTATACTATGACGTTTTTTATGACATTTTGAGGTCCAAAATTTTTTGGACTTTTTTTGGCCGAAAAAAACGCCTTACTATACTATGACGTTTTTTATGACATTTTGAGGTCAAAAAAAATTTGGACTTTTTTTGGCCGAAAAAAACGCCTTACTATACTATGACGTTTTTTATGACATTTTGAGGTCAAAAATTTTTTGGACTTTTTTTGGCCGAAAAAAACGCCTTACTATACTATGACGTTTTTTATGACATTTTGAGGTCAAAAATTTTTTGGACTTTTTTTGGCCGAAAAAAACGCCTTACTATACTATGACGTTTTTTATGACATTTTGAGGTCAAAATTTTTTTTGACTTTTTTTGGCCGAAAAAAACGCCTTACTATACTATGACGTTTTTTATGACATTTTGAGGTCCAAAATTTTTTGACTTTTTTTGGCCGAAAAAAACGCCTTACTATACTATGACGTTTTTTATGACATTTTGAGGTCAAAAAAATTTTGGACTTTTTTTGGCCGAAAAAAACGCCTTACTATACTATGACGTTTTTTATGACATTTTGAGGTCAAAAAATTTTTTGACTTTTTTTGGCCGAAAAAAACGCCTTACTATACTATGACGTTTTTTATGACATTTTGAGGTCAAAAAATTTTTTGACTTTTTTTGGCCGAAAAAAACGCCTTACTATACTATGACGTTTTTTATGACATTTTGAGGTCAAAAATTTTTTTGACTTTTTTTGGCCGAAAAAAACGCCTTACTATACTATGACGTTTTTTATGACATTTTGAGGTCAAAAAATTTTTTGACTTTATTTGGCCGAAAAAAACGCCTTACTATACTATGACGTTTTTTATGACATTTTGAGGTCAAAAATTTTTTGGACTTTTTTTGGCCGAAAAAAACGCCTTACTATACTATGATGTTTTTTATGACATTTTGAGGTCAAAAAAAATTTGGACTTTTTTTGGCCGAAAAAAACGCCTTACTATACTATGACGTTTTTTATGACATTTTGAGGTCAAAAATTTTTTGGACTTTTTTTGGCCGAAAAAAACGCCTTACTATACTATGACGTTTTTTATGACATTTTGAGGTCAAAAATTTTTTGGACTTTTTTTGGCCGAAAAAAACGCCTTACTATACTATGACGTTTTTTATGACATTTTGAGGTCAAAAATTTTTTGGACTTTTTTTGGCCGAAAAAAACGCCTTACTATACTATGACGTTTTTTATGACATTTTGAGGTCCAAAATTTTTTGGACTTTTTTTGGCCGAAAAAAACGCCTTACTATACTATGACGTTTTTTATGACATTTTGAGGTCAAAAAATTTTTTGACTTTTTTTGGCCGAAAAAAACGCCTTACTATACTATGACGTTTTTTATGACATTTTGAGGTCAAAAATTTTTTTGACTTTTTTTGGCCGAAAAAAACGCCTTACTATACTATGACGTTTTTTATGACATTTTGAGGTCAAAAATTTTTTGGACTTTTTTTGGCCGAAAAAAACGCCTTACTATACTATGACGTTTTTTATGACATTTTGAGGTCAAAAATTTTTTGGACTTTTTTTGGCCGAAAAAAACGCCTTACTATACTATGACGTTTTTTATGACATTTTGAGGTCAAAAATTTTTTGGACTTTTTTTGGCCGAAAAAAACGCCTTACTATACTATGACGTTTTTTATGACATTTTGAGGTCCAAAATTTTTTGGACTTTTTTTGGCCGAAAAAAACGCCTTACTATACTATGACGTTTTTTATGACATTTTGAGGTCAAAAAAATTTTGGACTTTTTTTTGCCGAAAAAAACGCCTTACTATACTATGACGTTTTTTATGACATTTTGAGGTCAAAATTTTTTTTGACTTTTTTTGGCCGAAAAAAACGCCTTACTATACTATGACGTTTTTTATGACATTTTGAGGTCAAAAATTTTTTTGACTTTTTTTGGCCGAAAAAAACGCCTTACTATACTATGACGTTTTTTATGACATTTTGAGGTCAAAAAATGTTTTGACTTTTTTTGGCCGAAAAAAACGCCTTACTATACTATGACGTTTTTTATGACATTTTGAGGTCAAAAAAATTTTGGACTTTTTTTGGCCGAAAAAAACGCCTTACTATACTATGACGTTTTTTATGACATTTTGAGGTCAAAAAAATTTTGGACTTTTTTTGGCCGAAAAAAACGCCTTACTATACTATGACGTTTTTTATGACATTTTGAGGTCAAAAATTTTTTTGACTTTTTTTGGCCGAAAAAAACGCCTTACTATACTATGACGTTTTTTATGACATTTTGAGGTCAAAAAAAATTTGGACTTTTTTTGGCCGAAAAAAACGCCTTACTATACTATGACGTTTTTTATGACATTTTGAGGTCAAAAAATTTTTTGACTTTTTTTTGCCGAAAAAAACGCCTTACTATACTATGACGTTTTTTATGACATTTTGAGGTCAAAAAAAATTTGGACTTTTTTTGGCCGAAAAAAACGCCTTACTATACTATGACGTTTTTTATGACATTTTGAGGTCAAAAAATTTTTTGACTTTTTTTGGCCGAAAAAAACGCCTTACTATACTATGACGTTTTTTATGACATTTTGAGGTCAAAAATTTTTTTGACTTTTTTTGGCCGAAAAAAACGCCTTACTATACTATGACGTTTTTTATGACATTTTGAGGTCAAAAATTTTTTGGACTTTTTTTGGCCGAAAAAAACGCCTTACTATACTATGACGTTTTTTATGACATTTTGAGGTCAAAAAAATTTTGGACTTTTTTTGGCCGAAAAAAACGCCTTACTATACTATGACGTTTTTTTATGACATTTTGAGGTCAAAAAAATTTTGGACTTTTTTTGGCCGAAAAAAAACGCCTTACTATACTATGACGTTTTTTATGACATTTTGAGGTCTAAAATTTTTTTGACTTTTTTTGGCCGATTTTGACGCCTTACTATACTATGACGTTTTTTATGACATTTTGAGGTCAAAAAATTTTTTGACTTTTTTTGGCCGAAAAAAACGCCTTACTATACTATGACGTTTTTTATGACATTTTGAGGTCAAAATTTTTTTTGACTTTTTTTGGCCGAAAAAAACGCCTTACTATACTATGACGTTTTTTATGATATTTTGAGGTCAAAAATTTTTTGAACTTTTTTTGGCCGAAAAAAACGCCTTACTATACTATGACGTTTTTTATGACATTTTGAGGTCAAAAATTTTTTTGACTTTTTTTGGCCGATTTTGACGCCTTACTATACTATGACGTTTTTTATGACATTTTGAGGTCAAAAAATTTTTGGACTTTTTTTGGCCGAAAAAAACGCCTTACTATACTATGACGTTTTTTATGACATTTTGAGGTCAAAAAAAATTTTGACTTTTTTTGGCCGAAAAAAACGCCTTACTATACTATGACGTTTTTTATGACATTTTGAGGTCAAAAATTTTTTTGACTTTTTTTGGCCGATTTTGACGCCTTACTATACTATGATGTTTTTTATGACATTTTGAGGTCAAAAATTTTTTTGACTTTTTTTGGCCGAAAAAAATGCCTTACTATACTATGACGTTTTTTATGACATTTTGAGGTCAAAATTTTTTTGACCTCATAGTATAAAATTTTTTTTTTATACTATGACGTTTTTTATGACATTTTGAGGTCAAAAAAATTTTGGACTTTTTTTGGCCGAAAAAAACGCCTTACTATACTATGACGTTTTTTATGACATTTTGAGGTCAAAAAAATTTTGGACTTTTTTTGGCCGAAAAAAACGCCTTACTATACTATGACGTTTTTTATGACATTTTGAGGTCAAAAAATGTTTTGACTTTTTTTGGCCGAAAAAAACGCCTTACTATACTATGACGTTTTTTATGACATTTTGAGGTCAAAAAAATTTTGGACTTTTTTTGGCCGAAAAAAACGCCTTACTATACTATGACGTTTTTTTATGACATTTTGAGGTCTAAAAAAATTGTGACTATTTTTGGCCGATTTTGATGCCTTACTATACTATGACGTTTTTTATGACATTTTGAGGTTTAAAAAAATTTGGACATTTTTTGGCCGATTTTGACGCTTTACTATACTATGACGTTTTTAATGACATTTTGAGGCCATACCAAATTATGACTTTTTTTGTCTAATTTTAAAGCCTTTCTATACTATGACTTTTTTTTATGACATTTTGATGTCTTTCTAAAATATCACTTTTTTTGGCTGATTTTGAAGCCTTACTATACTATGACGTTTTTTATGACATTTTGAGCCCATACTAAAGTATGACTTTTTTTGCCAATATTGAAGCCTTACTATACTATGATGTTTTTTTATGACATTTATATAAGCATACATTTATATGCTTATAACTTACCTTCAGGTACGAGCGCTCACTGTGTGTCGTGGTCGCAGAGGGTCGAGCTAGTCGGGTCGGAATTGGGGACTGTCGTGTGGTGGATGTAGCTGCGTGTAGCTGCCGCTTACCTTTTTAGGCTAGCTGATTAATTGATTAGCCTTAGCCTAGCTCGGTTGCTCCAGGCTAAGTAGCCGGCTGACCCATAGAGTAACCGCCTCTTCGCCAAATATGAAAAGTACAGTCCCACTAAAATCCAAGATGGCGCAGCTCAAATGCCCATGGTCTGGTCACAAAACTGACTCCCTAAAACCAATGGGTGACGTCACGGGTGCTACGTCCATGTTTTATACAGTCTATGGTTTTCGAACTAAATGACATTTTTTGTATGTAATTTTCACTGTAATTTGCAGTGAAAATGTCTTTTTGACAATCGTACGTGAAGAAATGCAACAGAGGGTTAGGGGTTAGGGTTAGGGTTAGAAAAGATATATTTACTGTTTCCTCCACCTATATAAAACTCACAGTCACAAGCTGTGTTGAAAGTAAATTGCTGTTACTTTGCTCTTTGTATGTGATTATCAGAAGCCATTTTGTTTGTCTTTGTGCCAGGTTCGAGAGCGAGACCTGCCAATGGTCATGCACACGCTGTCTTCCGAATTCACTTTGCTTCGGGTGGTCAATGGGGAGACTGTTGCTGCGCACAATCTGGGAGTCACCAATGGATTTGTAAAGCCAAAACTTGGTATGTGTAAACGTTCATATGTGTAATTTTGTCTAGAAGTAAGACTTTGAAAAATGAAGACATGCAGGAGGGTGACCTGATCCTGAACCCAAACATCCTAAATATTTTCATACTATAACAGCAGATTTATTCAGGAATTTCACGTTCTAGACTATGAATCATATCACAGTAGTGATGGAACTGTAGACGTTCAAACTTCCCATATTTTAGCACTTAGCACAGGATGACTTCTACATGCTGGTTTTGAAGTTTGGCCCAAAAGTTCATTCTTGTTCTTTGACATAACAGTTTTCAAAATTGTGATGAAGCTGCATCCTCATTGTTTCCATATTTAGACCTTTCATTTAGACCTTTTCTAAGCCGTATTTGCTAGCCTCATGTATTTAATCATTTTTATTTTTCTAGTGCCCCGTCCCATCATTCACCCTTTATCTAGTCCCAGCAACATGTTCTGCGTGACCAGCCTGGACCCAGACACACTGCCCTCTGTAGCCACACTGCTCATCGACGTCATGTTTTACTCTGGAGGGTAAGAATCAGCTCGTCTTGTTTAGTACAAAGGCTTTTTAAATGTGGTAAACACAGTTTTATAATATAATGCAATCATTTCTGACATGAGAGACAGTAGAATTAAAGCCTAAATACGGGATTGGATTGATATAGTCATGTGAGTCAAAGTCAACACAACAATCACACAACAAAGTCAGTTATAACAATAACAACAGAGAAAAGACCTAGTAGAAGAAGAAAAAAAATCTTTATCAAAAAAATGTTGGCATTTATTTCAGTCATTGTTTTCTAAGTTACCATCTGCCTCTGGCTGCAGATCTGTGGCGATAACCTGGAGAAGCATCTTCCCATTTGTTGAGCTGTTGTTGTCATGCGTTACTGTGCTTTGAGACCAGTGATCACCACACCCTCTGATCTGTATTCCACCTCAGTCAGGCCTTCTGCACTTTGCACTGCTGCACCTACACGAACAGAAATAGCAGGCGTGCGTGGAGATGCCCACGCACACCTAACGTTCTGTGATTATTACATTATACATATACATTATTTTATCTCCCCTTGTATAAAACAAAACACCATTATAAACACATAAAGGTTGAAAATCTGCAAAGAGTTCCCTGAGATAACTGTCACAATTTGAACATTATTAAAACTGACTGAACTATGAGTGCGGCTGATCACAGGGTAGGAAAAATGTGACTTTTGCATCATTAGTAAAACCACACTGAGCGCTTTCCTTACCTTCCTAGGCCAAAAGAGCCTGGAGCATCCAGTGAAGACTCCAGCCACATCCGCTTCTTCTCCTTCTCCCTGATCGAGGGCTACATCTCTCTGGTCATGGACGAACAGACAACTCAAAGGTTGAGTAGAGGGAAACAGCTGCGATACAAAGCTACATATTTATACTGCTGCCATGTTATTAGTCACACTTGTTCTTTCAAGACGTTGTTTTCCTTTAGCCAGTGCCAGGCAGGGACATGATGTTTATGCAGGGGGGACAAATTTATGATTGTTGTTGGAGGGAGCGATTAGTTTGTTGCTAAGCAATAACAGAGCAGTCGGGTATATACAATGTACTTTAGTCGCAGTGGGTTTCAGTCTGACTCATTTATTCTCCACTGCGTCCCCCTCTTTTTCACAGTAGACTCTCTAATTAAGCAGACAGGATATAAAGAAACCTGAGCAGCTGCAGATCCCATGTGGTTGCTCCTCTAGTAGCACATCTGATCGTGCGTTGTCCCATTCATAAAGGAGGAATTACTAATATGGGTTGTTAATGACTTTAAGCCATGTGGAGGTAAAATAATAATTGGGCCAAACTTTCATTATATATTTTTTTTAAAGTTCATATTTTATTAGTGCAGCATGTAGGTCAGCCGTGTCCCCACATTTATGTAAGGCCTAATGTGTTGCCTTAAAGGAATGGGTCACCCATTTTACCATACTTCACAATGGCTCTCTTATTCCGTGCAGGTTGGTCAGCAGTAACAGAACTGACCTGCTCCCATTGTTGGATGGTTAATAGTTAGCTTCTTGTGCTGCACCTCCACACAGTATCTGTTAACCCTGCCAGGTGTCTGCCGTTTGTTAACTGCGGCAAAACAAAGAAGTGCTCTAAAGTAGAGTGAGGCACAACAAGGTGAAGATGTCAATCTTCCAAAACTGTATGTAAAAATAGATGATTTATTGATTTAAAACTTCACTGTAGGAATTAAAGTCCATCCGAAATGAATGTGTTCAGAGATGCAGACCACAGACGGTAGCAACGACACAACACCAAAATCATTAGCCTGCAAAAGTTAGCTAAATGTTTCTGTTGGATTTTAACATTTTTAAAATCTATAATAATATTATTTATTTGCTCCATTTAAATGTAAAAGAAAACTTCTGTACTGACCTTTTAATTTGTTGATTCCTTTGTTCTCTTCAAGGTTTCCAAACAACGTTCTCTTCACCAGTGCATCTGGTGAGCTTTGGAAAATGGTTCGCATCGGGGGACAGCCTTTAGGATTCGGTGAGTTTGTTTTCTTCTGACTTTTTCTCTGTTAGACGGTAAAATATCGGATATGTGTGCTATAGTATCAGTAAAATAAATACACACATTAATGATACAGTTGATCGTACAGGTGCTGCAGTCTTGTGCTGTTATGTAAATATAAGTATAGGATTGTGATTGAGGCCAGAAAACACTCTTATTATTGTGTGAAATAATATCCACCTTAAATTAATAGTGTTAAATAACATCCAGTTTTTTTATTTTATTATTTCCCCCCCATAGATGAGTGTGGCATCGTGGCTCAGATATCAGAACCCCTGGCAACAGCTGACATTCCAGCTTACTACATTAGTACCTTCAAGTTTGACCACGCCCTGGTAAGGAAGGAGCCTCAAGTTCATTTTGATTTAACTCTGTAAATTTACTGCAGAGCTGCAAATATTAGTTTAATTAGTTGGCAACAATTTCGATAACTTATTCATAATTTTCGACCAACATTAGACGGTCCCAGGTTCTCAACTGTGAGAATTTGCTGCTTTTTATTGTCTTATATTATACTTACTGTAATATTTTTGAATTTTGGACCGTTGGCCGGACAAATCAGTACATTTGATGACGTTACTTCAGTCTCTAGAAAACTACGATCAGTTTATTTTATTTTTTGCAAAAAAGCGATCAACAAATCAATTGATGATTAGAAAAAAAAAAAAGCTTTTTTACAGCCAAGTTACAGCCCTGATCTGCTGCTGGCAGACGGTTATAAAACCTTGTGTCTTCTCTCTTCTCCAGGTTCCCGAGGAAAACATCCAGAGCGTGATCGGAGCGCTGCGGACCGAGAGCACATCACAGTGAAGGAAACCATTAAAAACAACCGTTTTCAAAGTCGTTTCGTTCAAACATTTTATCATGTCCAAAAAGTGCCAAGAGCTTATTAGCAGACTACTGTGGACCGGCTCTGAAAGAAGGAAGGGATATAAGCACAGAGTGTGGGTGGAGTTTTTGGGCGGGGGGGCGGGGTTGTGACAGTGTGATAGGGATGCCTTTGTTACTTGATCATTTTCTTTACCCTCACCCCTCCTTCCTTCCTTGGCACTCGAGGCCCTCCGCTGCCTGCTCCGGTAGTTGTTGCTTTAGTTCACCAGACTCAGTATGTTTCTTTCCCTCTCTGAAGCTGCTTCTTCCCACTCCCTGACCCCCACGAGCACCATACTGTATTAGTTACATAATTGCTCTCATGGAAGGATGACGAATGTACTCAAAAACAGAAGAAATATATATATATATATCAAGCTCTCCTTTTTTTTTTTCACAGGTCATTTTTCTTCTCAGTGCCAAGATGTTTGAATGCCTAAACCAATGCCTTTGTCAAAATACTACAGGTGTGTGCAATTTCGGAGACAGCCAATGGTGACAAACAGCCTGGTTGAGTAAAATGTTTTTTTGTTTTTTTTTTGTTTTGTTTTTGCTTTTATTAGTTGTTGAACATGTTTTAATTACACCAGATGATGTGGCTGTTGGGAGTCCCTTCAGACTCAGAAGTGAGATTCAGATGCTTGGCCTGGTCAAACATGAAGTGAATTCAAGATCTTTATGAGGAATTAATGTTTTAGTGCTGTGATCAGTTTCATGCATTCACACTGTGAGCAACCTGATTGATGGGTCACACAGAATCAGCCGAATCGGTGGAATTTAACCAGGTAGAGCAAATTTTTTAAACAGACTAATTAATTCTTTAGCTAGCGAGCACACTCTAATTAAAAAAATAATCAGTGATAATTTTGATTTAATCACTGAAATTGCTTTAAAACATTTTGGCAATACAGATATTTTTGCTGTCCTTTGTCTGATACTGTAAATTCAATCTAGATTGAAACTAGATGGATTGGCACAACATCTGATTCATGGTTCCCAGATGAGGCGTCCTAACTTTTCATCCAGCGCCATCATCAGGTCAAAATTTCAAATCATCCAGTACTTTTCCATCAGTCTCAGCTAAATTTAAAACAGCTAAATAAAAAACATTAAAATGCTGTTTAGAACATTAACCTACCAACACTAAGATTTTGTATGACATAACATTGCACTGCACAGCATGTTAGCAACCACTACCAGATCAGCCACTGTCATGTTTACATTTACTTCAACAACTGCTGAGGATCAAAAACAAACTTTTGTCCATCTTACAGTTTAGTTCTCTTTACAATCAGCAGCACAGCCATACGAATACGCCAGCATTGCTTTTGTCTCTTTCTTCTTTTGTATTTTACTGATTAATTTAAAAAAAATATATATATATGTAAAAAATTGTCACTAAAAAACTGAAAAAATGTAATTAAAATAAATATAATATTTGTTCCTTCATTCAAGCCTGGATGTTAAAACATCAAATTAGAAAATTCAGTAGGTTTCCCTGTGCTGAGGATGGTGTTTAAAAATTAGGTGCTTTTGCTCAAAGAAAGAATTTGACATTTTGAGAAATATGCTTATTCACTTTCCTAGAGGACTGATAACAGTCTGTGAATCAACTATGGAGCTGGAGCTAGCAGGTGATTAGCTTAGCTTAGCATAAACACTGGAAGCAAGGGGTAAAATACATCTACAAACAGCTCTAAACTTCACACATTAAAACTTTGCGTCTTGTTAAATCTCAACACAAACAGAAATGTAAAATCAATAGTTGCAGGGAGCACTGGCTTTCTGGAAAGACGGGAGTTGTTCATCAGTAAATAGTTAACACTAAGTAAAAGCTTTGGTTTTAAAGGCCGATCGCAGAAGGTCAGCATATGCCGGCGCTCCCCGACCAACAAGCCTTAACGGTCTATCTTAACAGAAAATTGTCTGCGTTTTGTCGTCACTTTCGATGACCTGATGAATCATGTTGCTCACAGTGTGAACCCACAGTAAGACCTGATGACAAATGCAATGATGGAAATGTTTGCATCTACAGTAGTAATAAATTACTGAGCCACTTTGACAATGTTCTACAATAATGACAGAGAGAGTGTGCTAAGCATAAGCTAAGGTTCACACAGGGGAAGGAACGTTTCCCTCCAAGCCCTGGTGTCCATTTAGGTTTTGAAGCTGCCCCTCCCCTGCCCCGGTCTGCACTTTAATGCAGGTTCCACCCCACAGGCCTGCTGTACTGATGTGAAAATGGGGAGGGCTATTTACTTTAGAAAGATCCTGTCCAGATGGGGAGATTTCTGTTGGTCTTAAGCGTTTGGTGATAATGTTTTTCTTTTTTTTTCCTCTCTCTCTCTTTTCTTTTTTTTCATGACACCTTGCACCAAACAGCAACCTTTCTTCTGATCAGTTTTGGTTAGTAGAAACCTTGTATTTATCAGTGTTAATACATGAGGAAGGTGACATTTCTTCTGATTCCATTTCAAAGAAAACGTTAAAAGCTTTTCATTTGGAGCTTCTTGTGTGGAAAAAATAAATAAATAAACAAGCTTTTTTTTTTTTGGAGCTTGACACGTGTTACTGTCTTTACTTACCAACGGGGATCATCCTCTCACTCTCATTCACTCCCGATGTGTTCTTTAATCAGTCATCTTTGCCGAGTCTGGTCCTCGGTGCTTCCAGATGAACTGTCAATCAGATTATTCAATCAAACTTTTTGGTATTTAAAAATATAACACTAAACATTGGCCTAAAATATAATCTAAGAGTTAATATACTTGCATTGGTCTGTAATCTACTACAAGTATATATATTTTTTTGATAATACTTAAACTTTTTCACTAAAGTTACTAAGTGTATAAAAGAAATCTAATTTAATGGGCAGATTGCTGTGAAATTTACTGAGCACATTCATGCTCCCCAGTGGGAGCAATCAGTCTCTCTCTGGCACCACCCTGAGGACAAAATGACTCCAGGTTAGGGTTAAGGTAACCTATTGGAGGTAAGGGGAATCTGACTTCAACACATCATCGTGTACTGTTTCAGTGCTGAACTGGGGCTGGGAAATATAACAGGGGCCTATCATGATGTGTTGATGCAGGTCAGCCCACGAGGAACCACATCACAAAGCTGCCTGTGTTTGGGCTTACACAGAAAACACTGGGTGCAGATGTTTTCAAACGCATCATATGCCACTGGTGTGCTTTGCCCTTAATAAGAAGGCTGCAGTTAAACAACTACCACAAGTGGTAGAATTATAATACTAAGACACTGTAACAGTAGCACAAGCAGCAAACTCATAAAATCTTCAATCTTCTCTCAGAAGTTATACACTCTCACTGAAATGCCCCTATGGACTAGTTCTCACTCCTTCTATCAAACTCTTTCATAACGTACAAAGCAACTGCAGACTTCTGGGGGTGGAGGGTTACTGATGTAGAGTTGATGTACTTTGATTTATAACTTTCATGTGCAAATGCACATTTAGTACACACACCTGTCCTTCTGTCGGTGTCTTGACCACTGGACTGGACTCCGATGATACCCTCCCTCCGCTTCAGCCTGCAGCAAATGGATGACAGCGGGAAAGACTGCAGGTATATCAGTTGTCTGTATTATCTGACCTGAGCAAACAAAGCAGAGAACAGCCAGGTCCTTGTAGCCCTGCGCGGGTGCCTCCACACGCCACCTTTTCTCCGGTTCAGCTCACTTCAGGGAGGACGAGGGCTGTTCCAGCTGCAGAAACCCTCTCTGTAGAGCAGGGTTAAAGGAGCAGACGTGGTATGTTAGTGTTTTCCCTTATCGTGATCATCTTTCTCCTTACATAATCCCCGGCGGTTCAACTTTACGGTTCACTGACCTGTCAGAAAAGGCTTCTGCTTGTATCTCAGTTCCCACTCACTACAATTTAGCACAAGTTAGAAAACAAAACTCCAGTGGATCTGCAAATAGACGAGCATCTCTTCAACGCTAATTGAAATGCATCACTTCACCCCCGTTTGATCAATTCACATTCTGAGGAGCTGCAGATTCACTGGTGGGAAATCTCCACCCACAGAAATGACAATTCAAAACATCCCAGGTGACACATAAACAGCAGTGAGTCAGAACTTCATCCAGGTAAAGCAGGACATCGACAGCAACAACACATTTTCATGTCACACCCAAATCCTACTCCTATGCATCCAAATGCAGCTCAAATTTGAATTGTACTTCCAGAAAAAAGAAGCAATAAAAATAAACATGCTAATTAATGTGAATATTAGAAGTTTCTAAAGTCAGATGTGACCAAAGAATTGCAGAAGAGAGTCCAATATAAAGAATAATTAATCATGTATTAATTTGAGAAACGTTACAAGCCAAACATGTCTGAAACTTTTGTCTGCTGCTATTTTTTGGCAAGCTTCAGTTTAAGTCACATATTTCGATTTTTTTTGCAACTTTCCACTCAGGGTTTTTTAATGTGCAAATTGAAAATGCACATTAAACAAAACAAATAAAAGGTGAGTGGAAACGTAGTCACATTGATGCTGTTCAAAGGTTCAGATAAAGCTAGTAAGATAACTTTGAACTGAGATTGTTATAGAGTTAGCACATCAACTTACCTCAAATGATAGGAATGAGGTGCTCGGGTGTGACAAGAAAGAATTATTCAAAACATCAGAAGCTTTATGGAAATGAACAGAAGCCGCCCTGTGGAACTCTCTTGTAAACAAAAGTGTGTTTCCATTCATTGTTTCTTACAGTGCATCTCCATCTCGTAAAACATATGCAAGCCACTTATTTTTTTTTTTTAAATCATAAATTGCAATAAACTGTAGAATGTGAGTTAAAACCATACAAACAAAACAGAACCACCTGTAAAAATGTGGCTCTGTAGCGCTACTAGTGGTCAAAAACTCCACAGGGCAAAAGTTATTTATGACTCGGCAGATTTTCAAGCACAAAATAAGCTTGGAGAGTGAGCAAAGACAGAACTATGGGCGTAACTCCCGTAGGTGTTCTAAGACCTGGAATAAAACACCAGCTGATTTGAGTAAGCAGTCGGGGTTTTCTTTGCTCACTGAGTTTAAAGAGAGCAGTGTAAACTTTGTTGGGTTTGATCTCCAAGTTAAGCTACAGCCACATTAATGAAAGTACACGTGAATAAAAACAGGATTTTACTCTCAAACCTCAAATCTCTGCCTGTGCTCTCACTTCCTGCCATGCAGACTGATCAGAGCTGCCATGTTTTACGCTCACTCAGCAGCTTTGTCATAAATACATTTCCATACTCTCTGAGCCCTCGAGTTGTCACAATGATGAATGGCCCGAAACACAGGAGCTCAGTCGGGAGAGAACAGCACAACCGCCCCAACCAGGGTGACTGCTCTGACTCCAGCGACTCTCACTGTACTGTAGGAAATAAACTGTCCATCAACTACACATCAACAACTTACAGTCAGCGTTTAATGTCAATAAATCAAAGTTATTGTTATAGTGGTTTACAGTGAAGATTAGCTTCAGACAGATGCAAAATTTAGTCTAAAGAGAGGGTTCAAATATTTAGAAGAATAATAATGTAACACTTTATTTTACTGCTCCATTATTTCCTAATAAACTCAGAAAAATAACTGTAATTTGGAACTAATTAGGACTAATTACTGCAGATTATTGTATCTTAGATGGTGAAACTTACAATATCCCAGGTCTGGCGTCTTGAACAGAGAATTCAACAATTATTTCAGTATTTATTGAAACACAATAGATGTGGTTGATAAAATATATATTTATTTTTATATAGTATCCATTTCAAATTGTGAACTTCATGGTACCAAGTTAACAGTGTGGGAAAAAGTGAGTTCCATCCAGAATGGACAGAGGAAAGTTCCAGACACCAAACACACTGAATATCCTGCCTGTGTTTTCTTATTTTAATAGTTTTGGCCTTAACTTTAATCAGTTGTGTTACATCTTTAGTTCCCAGATCTCAGCAATTAACTTGGTGGGTAACACATTATCATAACTGATACAAATGATGGTGACAGAAATGATATGTCTTGTTTTGTCCGACAACAGTCTAAGACAGATATCCAGTGTACGATGTTATAAAACAGAGAAAAACAGGAAATCCTCCCCACTGAAGAAGCCGTAACCAGAGAATAATTTGCTTTTTTTTTTCACTATTTGAGAAATTGTTAAATCAATTAATCAATTAAGTGACTAATCGTTTCAGCTGTAGCTGTAACTGTAAAACTATCTTTAGATGTCTGTCCCATGTGACCTTCATGCAGAATAAAGTGAAGCGTCTCAGTGACACTGTGCTGCAGAATCGACTTCTCTGCTCACTGCTTGACGTCACCGCAGGACGGAGGGACACGAGGGTCCGTCGCCTGTGGAGAGCAGCTGGCTTCAAGACTCCAGAGCGGCCCTGATCGGCTCCCTGAGGCGCCCGGGGGTCAGCGGAGGGAGGGAGGGGTGGGGGGAGGCTCAGCCAAACATCCAGCCTTTCACCCACTGCTGGCAGGGACGAGAGCTCACAGAAGGGATTTCACCAGCGCCACCATGTGGTCAACACCACATGCTACATCCACCACTTGACCTGGCACAGTCACCTGGGAGAAAATCACACAGAGAAGCTCAGCTTAGAGGAGGAAAGTACACTGTACTTGGTTTAACTAACTGGTTTAACTCCCGGTTCAGTAATGGACAAAAGAAAGCATGGTGGACGTCCACATACGGTGATTCATTTCATTTCTGTCTGACTTCTCCACTTTTTACCTTCAATAGCTTTTTGTAATATTACCACACACATATGAAATGCATTTTATTTTGATCTGGAAAAAAAAAGCTGCATGTTTGAATCTGTTTATATGACCAATACTGAATAACTGTCGTCTTACCCGCCACGGGAAGTACTGGTCGTCTCTGCTCCCGATGCCCAAACAGCCTCTCACGTTCTTCCCCCAGACAAAGAGCTCGCCTCGATCTGCAATGCAACCATCAAACATCAGCACGCTGTGAGCCCGAGCGCCTGCTGAGCCTCAGCACAGAGCAGCTGCAGCCTGGAACCAGTTCTACCTTTTAGCAGGATGATGGCTGAGTCACACAGAATAAAAAAAATTATAATAACCCAAATTCAGAACATTTCTCAATATGTCTTACAAAAAAAACTTGCTGTCTAACCAAGAGCTACTTTGCTACAAAGAACAGAAGCTGTGTTTGAGCAAAATCTAATATCACAGCACAATAACGGCATTTACAGTAGATGTTTGATATTTTAGACAATATGGTTGAAGGTTTAATCCAGTGGTTCCCAGCCATTGGAGGCGTTGAGCCTCTCTAAAGGGTCACAAGTTAAATCTGAGGGGTTGTGAGTTGATTAATGGGGAAAGAAAAAAGAAAGAAATCATTTCTGATGAACATATTTATGTTGATTTAAGAGACTTTTGTCAAACATTGGATAATTTGACCTTTCTGGACCCTCAAACTGTTATTTTACTGACACCACCTGAGAAGGTAAGGAGGTGGAACTCCTAACATCTCATAGACAGCTAAAACTCAACTTTCTTTTTAAACTTTTTTGTTTTTACTGATTTTTGGAAATTCAGGGTACATTCAAGGTGCAAAGTACAAATACCTCTGTCTTGACTTTTAGTGTCGTTGGCTGCTTTAAAACTCTGAGTCTGACTAATAAAAACAGGCCGAAAAGGCTTTTCAGTCAGTCCCTGACTGTTCACGTCACCCTCTCCATGAGGTGACAGTGCGCATTCTTTCAGTCTGCTGTTCAGAGATAAAAACAGGATGAAAAACTGACTTTTTTTTCAGTGCCATAAACTGACTAAATCACCTGAGTCAACAGTAAACTGCTTCCCCAGACATCAGTGCAGCACTTTTAGCACTTCAGGCTGGATGTGACTGAATGACTTTGTGGTTTATGAGTTTTATGCTTCCATCTTTCATCCTTACCAGAAAGAGAGAAAAAAAAAAAAAAAAAAAAGCTCAGGAGAAAAAAGCTGATTCGTAAAAGCTGAAGCAGTGAAGTGGCATCAGTAAAACTCAGTGTGCAGCTGATCTGACACGAAGATTTCACCTCATGCAGCTGCAAGTCCAACTTTAGATAAGTTCAGCTACATAAAAAGACTTTTTTTCTGGCCTGTAGACACCCTGGACACAAGACAAACATTCTTACCTGTTATTGCAGAAAAATGGTTGAGGCCACACCTGATCCTGGTGACAGAGACTGAGGGGCTGAACTCTGAGCGTCCAAACAGCGTGGGGGGAATCATCTCCGGAGCTGAGGATTCTGACAGCTTTGGGCCTTTTCCCAGAATGCCATATCCCCAGACAAACACCTCTCCTTTTTCTGAAAGGATTCAGCAACACATGGAAAGACTTAGGCTGATGTTTACATACTAACATGTTGAAGTTAAAGCAGAGGATATTAATAAACAAGTTGGATATGAATACAAACGGACTCAGAAAGAAAAACAGCAAGATAACTCTGAGAGGCTGCATAGCGGTGCTCTCATTACCTAGGTAACTAGCTCACAGTGACAGTCCCGACATGCTGAGGTATAATGTTCACCATTTAGAAGATTTAGCACAGAACACAAAGTACAGCTGAGGCTGCTGGGAATGTTTGCAGTTATTTGAATTTAAGTTTTGGACAGACTGAAATTTTGACCTGACGATGGTGGTAGAGGGAAAGTCAGCTGGTCACCAGATCATCATACTCTGAGGACTGTAAATGTCTGTAAAGATAAATTTCATCTCTATCTATGCAGGAGTAGTTGAAATATTTCAGTCTGGACCAAAGTGGAAAACTTGTTAAACTATCCTGTGTTTGTATGACCTGTTTTTTTTAATGGTCTTGATCA